>NW_026047241.1:7500-12500 GCF_023864345.2 Schistocerca serialis cubense
GAGCCAAAAGTGCATCCTGACGTGACAAATCGGATAATACCGCAGGCATCCAATTACGATAATCACTATCAACGAACCTGCCGCCCCCCCCCCAATACACCTTTCCCTACAACAATGTGTATCTGAACCTACGCTATATCGTACCTTAACCTAACCTATATCGTACCTTAACCTAACCTATATCGTACCTTAACCTAACCTATATCGTACCTTAACCTAACCTATATCGTACCTTAACCTAACCTATATCGTACCTTAACCTAACCTATATCGTACCTTAACCTAACCTATATCGTACCTTAACCTAACCTATATCGTACCTTAACCTAACCTATATCGTACCTTAACCTAACCTATATCGTACCTTAACCTAACCTATATCGTGCCTTAACCTAACCTATATCGTGCCTTAACCTAACCTATATCGTGCCTTAACCTAACCTATATCGTGCCTTAACCTAACCTATATCGTGCCTTAACCTAACCTATATCGTGCCTTAACCTAACCTATATCGTGCCTTAACCTAACCTATATCGTGCCTTAACCTAACCTAATTTGTGCCTTAACCTAACCTAATTTGTGCCTTAACCTAACCTAATTTGTGCCTTAACCTAACCTAATTTGTGCCTTAACCTAACCTAATTTGTGCCTTAACCTAACCTAATTTGTGCCTTAACCTAACCTAATTTGTGCCTTAACCTAACCTAATTTGTGCCGTAACCTAACCTAATTTGTGCCGTAACGTAACCCATGTTGTGCCGTAACGTAACCCATGTTGTGCCGTAACGTAACCCATGTTGTGCCGTAACGTAACCCATGTTGTGCCGTAACGTAACCCATGTTGTGCCGTAACGTAACCCATGTTGTGCCGTAACGTAACCCATGTTGTGCCGTAACCTAACCCATGTTGTGCCTTAACCTAACCCATGTTGTGCCTTAACCTAACCCATGTTGTGCCTTAACCTAACCCATGTTGTGCCTTAACCTAACCCATGTTGTGCCTTAACCTAACCCACGTTGTGCCTTAACCTAACCTACGTTGTGCCTTAACCTAACCCATGTTGTGCCTTAACCTAACCCATGTTGTGCCTTAACCTAACCCATGTTGTGCCTTAACCTAACCCATGTTGTGCCTTAACCTAACCCATGTTGTGCCTTAACCTAACCCATGTTGTGCCTTAACCTAACCCATGTTGTGCCTTAACCTAACCCATGGTGTGCCTTAACCTAACCCATGTTGTGCCTTAACCTAACCCATGTTGTGCCTTAACCTAACCCACGTTGTGCCTTAACCTAACCCACGTTGTGCCTTAACCTAACCCACGTTGTGCCTTAACCTAACCCACGTTGTGCCTTAACCTAACCTACGTTGTGCCTTAACCTAACCCATGTTGTGCCTTAACCTAACCCATGTTGTGCCTTAACCTAACCCATGTTGTGCCTTAACCTAACCCATGTTGTGCCTTAACCTAACCCATGTTGTGCCTTAACCTAACCCATGGTGTGCCTTAACCTAACCCATGGTGTGCCTTAACCTAACCCATGGTGTGCCTTAACCTAACCCATGTTGTGCCTTAACCTAACCCATGTTGTGCCTTAACCTAACCCATGTTGTGCCTTAACCTAACCCATGTTGTGCCTTAACCTAACCCATGTTGTGCCTTAACCTAACCCATGTTGTGCCTTAACCTAACCCATGTTGTGCCTTAACCTAACCCATGTTGTGCCTTAACCTAACCCATGTTGTGCCTTAACCTAACCCATGTTGTGCCTTAACCTAACCCATGTTGTGCCTTAACCTAACCCATGTTGTGCCTTAACCTAACCCATGTTGTGCCTTAACCTAACCCATGTTGTGCCTTAACCTAACCCATGTTGTGCCTTAACCTAACCCATGTTGTGCCTTAACCTAACCCATGTTGTGCCTTAACCTAACCCATGTTGTGCCTTAACCTAACCCATGTTGTGCCTTAACCTAACCCATGTTGTGCCTTAACCTAACCCATGTTGTGCCTTAACCTAACCCATGTTGTGCCTTAACCTAACCCATGTTGTGCCTTAACCTAACCCATGTTGTGCCTTAACCTAACCCATGTTGTGCCTTAACCTAACCCATGTTGTGCCTTAACCTAACCCATGTTGTGCCTTAACCTAACCCATGTTGTGCCTTAACCTAACCCATGTTGTGCCTTAACCTAACCCATGTTGTGCCTTAACCTAACCCATGTTGTGCCTTAACCTAACCCATGTTGTGCCTTAACCTAACCCATGTTGTGCCTTAACCTAACCCATGTTGTGCCTTAACCTAACCCATGTTGTGCCTTAACCTAACCCATGTTGTGCCTTAACCTAACCCATGTTGTGCCTTAACCTAACCCATGTTGTGCCTTAACGTAACCCATGTTGTGCCTTAACGTAACCCATGTTGTGCCTTAACCTAACCTATAATGTGCCTTAACCTAACCTAAAGTGCGCCGTAACCAAAACTATATTGCGCCTTAACCTGACGCACGTTGTCGCTGAACCTGCTCTGTAATTGTTATGCAACCCGTTAAAGTAGTGTAGTGTTGCCTAACCGCAACCCTCGCAATATAGTTCGCTACTCGCACTGCCCGGTCCCCTGTGTATCGCGTCATGTTAAACACCTTGCAGGTGTTGCTGACTTTCCACATGCTCCTGCTATACACTGTAGTGTGGATAGCAGCAGGACGTACATGCCCCCCCCCCTTCCCCCATGCCTTCGCAAGCTGGTCGGTGAGAAGTTTGCATGTTCAATGCCCTTCGCATGCCGACGTACTCAGCCTACGTTGTGGTACGGCCTGTCACCTGTCCGCCGATGTACGCAAAACCCACAAACTGTACTGCACATTGCTCCGTATGTACTGAATGATACATCGTGGCCCATGTGACCGTATGACGACAGCGCCTAGCAACGGCGGACCATACAGTCCAAATATTGTGCACGCAGCTACGTGTCGTCTCCCTATAAGAGCTGGATTGCAGTGTGGTACGCCATACAGACGTGTGGGAGGAACGGACGCCCTGGATGGCGATCAGCATGAGCAGTCTGTTGATGTAGTGGAGCGTGTATTCGGACGTAGTCGTCTCTTCTCACACACCGTGATAGCATGTTGCACCGCGTTCCACATCTGCGACATGCTGCAGAGGCGGGCTGACAGTCGTTCGCGCAATGGACACCGCATACGTACGGGGTCTACCTTCCACGTGTTCTCTAGGCGTGCACATGTTGTTGCGTCTATGTGGGCAGACGTAGTGTGTTGTGACACCTGACACAGGCATGCAATACTCGTTGCAAATGGCGATGGACGTGTACGTTTGCTGGTGACGTTACGCAAATGAACAACCGGTAACCCGTTGTGGTGCGGTTGTTCTCGCTAGAGGTGAATCAGTGTTGGCGACGATCGGTCGAGCTATTAACCGGTTGTTTCAGGGATACCCACCATGCCCACGAACGTGAAAGGGGACCCACCATGCCCACGAACGTGAAAGGGGATCTGGGTGTGAGGCGATACGCGGCGGTGGCTGGGTGGGACCGTCCCCGGCCGGTGAGGGGGGGCCGCCCGGCGTGCTGGCAGCGCGGTGCGTGGGCGCACGCGCTACAGCCGGCTGGTGGGGGCGGCCGGTGGCAGGCGCGCCGGCCGACGGACGCGGCAGGCGGCGCAGCTGCGCGCCGGCGCCCCCTGCTCGCGGCGCCTTGCGGCCAAAGTAGGTCCTCGCGGGCCCGGTGCGAAGCGCGGTGGCCATCTGCAGTGTGCTGGTCCGATTGAGGACTTTGTGCGCTGAGGATGCGCCGCCGCCCGGCGCTCGGCGCCGCGACGCCGTCTGCTGCTCGGTCGCCCCAGCGGTTCTCGCAGGTGGTTTGTATCGCAGCTGTGCGGACGTGTTGGCGCGTGCGCTGTGCTGGGAGAGTTCGCTTCGGCACCCAAGTAGGGCTTTTGTCCTTCTGTGGCGCTGGCGTTGGAGCTGCCGGTCACCGTAGGTGGCGCGTGTTGTCTCCCGCCGGCAATGCCACGACAGCACGCTCCCGGGCCTCTGTCGGCAGCGGCAAGCTCAGTTGGGAGCACGGGTGGTCGCACCTAAAGCGTCTACTCGCCTAACTCCGGGCGATTGCGCCTCTCTCGAACCCGACCAAGTACTTAGGACGGCGCTGCGCGCCGCCGGGACCTGAGAGGGTTTCGAGGTGTGTTGTGCAGGGGAGCTCAGCCTCCTCCTGTTTGCAGAATAATTGAGCGGACGCTTGCGTGTTCGCGCGGGCCCCCGGGACACACTCCCGGGCGGCCGGCTGCTCAGCTCTAGTTGACGCAGCTCCCTGGTTGATCCTGCCAGTAGTCATATGCTTGTCTCAAAGATTAAGCCATGCATGTCTCAGTACAAGCCGCATTAAGGTGAAACCGCGAATGGCTCATTAAATCAGTTATGGTTCCTTAGATCGTACCCACGTTACTTGGATAACTGTGGTAATTCTAGAGCTAATACATGCAAACAGAGTCCCGACCAGAGATGGAAGGGACGCTTTTATTAGATCAAAACCAATCGGTCGGCTCGTCCGGTCCGTTTGCCTTGGTGACTCTGAATAACTTAGGGCTGATCGCACGGTCCTCGTACCGGCGACGCATCTTTCAAATGTCTGCCTTATCAACTGTCGATGGTAGGTTCTGCGCCTACCATGGTTGTAACGGGTAACGGGGAATCAGGGTTCGATTCCGGAGAGGGAGCCTGAGAAACGGCTACCACATCCAAGGAAGGCAGCAGGCGCGCAAATTACCCACTCCCGGCACGGGGAGGTAGTGACGAAAAATAACGATACGGGACTCATCCGAGGCCCCGTAATCGGAATGAGTACACTTTAAATCCTTTAACGAGTATCTATTGGAGGGCAAGTCTGGTGCCAGCAGCCGCGGTAATTCCAGCTCCAATAGCGTATATTAAAGTTGTTGCGGTTAAAAAGCTCGTAGTTGGATTTGTGTCCCACGCTGTT
>NW_026047241.1:15000-20000 GCF_023864345.2 Schistocerca serialis cubense
CCGCGGGGTGGGGCCGTTCCGGTGTGCGGTGGGCCGCACTTCTCCCCTAGTAGGACGTCGCGACCCGCTGGGTGCCGGCCTACGGCCCGGGTGCGCAGCCTGTCCTTCCGCGGGCCTCGGTTCGCGTCTGTTGGGCAGAGCCCCGGTGTCCTGGCTGGCTGCCCGGCGGTATATCTGGAGGAGTCGATTCGCCCCTTTGGGCGCTCGGGCTCCCGGCAAGCGCGCGCGGTTCTTCCCGGATGACGGACCTACCTGGCCCGGCCCCGGACCCGCGCCGCTGTTGGCTCGGGATGCTCTCGGGCGGAATAATCGCTCCCGTCAGCGGCGCTTCAGCTTTGGACAATTTCACGACCCGTCTTGAAACACGGACCAAGGAGTCTAACATGTGCGCGAGTCATTGGGCTGTACGAAACCTAAAGGCGTAATGAAAGTGAAGGTCTCGCCTTGCGCGGGCCGAGGGAGGATGGGGCTTCCCCGCCCTTCACGGGGCGGCGGCCTCCGCACTCCCGGGGCGTCTCGTCCTCATTGCGAGGTGAGGCGCACCTAGAGCGTACACGTTGGGACCCGAAAGATGGTGAACTATGCCTGGCCAGGACGAAGTCAGGGGAAACCCTGATGGAGGTCCGTAGCGATTCTGACGTGCAAATCGATCGTCGGAGCTGGGTATAGGGGCGAAAGACTAATCGAACCATCTAGTAGCTGGTTCCCTCCGAAGTTTCCCTCAGGATAGCTGGTGCTCGTACGAGTCTCATCCGGTAAAGCGAATGATTAGAGGCCTTGGGGCCGAAACGACCTCAACCTATTCTCAAACTTTAAATGGGTGAGATCTCCGGCTTGCTTGATATGCTGAAGCCGCGAGCAAACGACTCGGATCGGAGTGCCAAGTGGGCCACTTTTGGTAAGCAGAACTGGCGCTGTGGGATGAACCAAACGCCGAGTTAAGGCGCCCGAATCGACGCTCATGGGAAACCATGAAAGGCGTTGGTTGCTTAAGACAGCAGGACGGTGGCCATGGAAGTCGGAATCCGCTAAGGAGTGTGTAACAACTCACCTGCCGAAGCAACTAGCCCTGAAAATGGATGGCGCTGAAGCGTCGTGCCTATACTCGGCCGTCAGTCTGGCAGTCATGGCCGGTCCTTGCGGCCGGCCGCGAAGCCCTGACGAGTAGGAGGGTCGCGGCGGTGGGCGCAGAAGGGTCTGGGCGTGAGCCTGCCTGGAGCCGCCGTCGGTGCAGATCTTGGTGGTAGTAGCAAATACTCCAGCGAGGCCCTGGAGGGCTGACGCGGAGAAGGGTTTCGTGTGAACAGCCGTTGCACACGAGTCAGTCGATCCTAAGCCCTAGGAGAAATCCGATGTTGATGGGGGCCGTCATAGCATGATGCACTTTGTGCTGGCCCCCGTTGGGCGAAAGGGAATCCGGTTCCTATTCCGGAACCCGGCAGCGGAACCGATACAAGTCGGGCCCCTCTTTTAGAGATGCTCGTCGGGGTAACCCAAAAGGACCCGGAGACGCCGTCGGGAGATCGGGGAAGAGTTTTCTTTTCTACATGAGCGTTCGAGTTCCCTGGAATCCTCTAGCAGGGAGATAGGGTTTGGAACGCGAAGAGCACCGCAGTTGCGGCGGTGTCCCGATCTTCCCCTCGGACCTTGAAAATCCGGGAGAGGGCCACGTGGAGGTGTCGCGCCGGTTCGTACCCATATCCGCAGCAGGTCTCCAAGGTGAAGAGCCTCTAGTCGATAGAATAATGTAGGTAAGGGAAGTCGGCAAATTGGATCCGTAACTTCGGGATAAGGATTGGCTCTGAGGATCGGGGCGTGTCGGGCTTGGTCGGGAAGTGGGTCAGCGCTAACGTGCCGGGCCTGGGCGAGGTGAGTGCCGTAGGGGTGCCGGTAAGTGCGGGCGTTTAGCGCGGGCGTGGTCTGCTCTCGCCGTTGGTCGGCCTCGTGCTGGCCGGCGGTGCAGGATGCGCGCGCCTGCGCGGCGTTCGCGCCCCGGTGCTTCAACCTGCGTGCAGGATCCGAGCTCGGTCCCGTGCCTTGGCCTCCCACGGATCTTCCTTGCTGCGAGGCCGCGTCCGCCTTAGCGTGCTCCTCCGGGGGCGCGCGGGTGCGCGGATTCTCTTCGGCCGCCATTCAACGATCAACTCAGAACTGGCACGGACTGGGGGAATCCGACTGTCTAATTAAAACAAAGCATTGCGATGGCCCTAGCGGGTGTTGACGCAATGTGATTTCTGCCCAGTGCTCTGAATGTCAACGTGAAGAAATTCAAGCAAGCGCGGGTAAACGGCGGGAGTAACTATGACTCTCTTAAGGTGGCCAAGTGGCGGCGGTGTGGCTGCATCCGGACTTGGCTTTTCGAAGTGCGGTCTTGATGTAGTCGTGCTGCTGCTGCGAGGTGCCTTCCTTGGGTTATGGTTACAGGGAGAGTGATGCGCAATACATGGGCCTAGCCCTCTTAGCCTCTCCTCTCCTGCGGTCTTCTCCCCTTCTCGTGGGCCCGCTGATTTTCGCAGAGTGGAAGACCGCACCAGGGGCTTGGGGGGGTTACCAGCCCCCCCTCGCACTATCCCTTTTTTTTAGTTGGGGGCAGTATTCAGAGAAAAAGTGGTGGCCCTTCCGCTGAAGGTGCCACCCCAACTCCCCCAGCACCTAGCCGGCCAACCGGCCGTGCCGAAAATCTTGTAACTTTTGCAGCTGTATACGCCTGTAGTGAGTGCCACCGCAGCTTCACCACCAAGAACGGTCTCGGGGTCCATCGCCGCCGCCAACACCTTGCGGCCGCCAACGCGGAGATCGTCACGGAGAGGCATCGCGCGAGGTGGACGGAGGAAGAAGTCCTGTCGCTCGCCAAGGCGGAGGCCGAACTGTTCCTCGAGAGGGACGCCCGGTTCTTCTTTGTAAATCAAGAGCTCATCAGGATGTTCCCCGACCGAACGCTTGAGGCAATCAAGTGCCGACGGCGGCAAGCTGCCCACAAGCAGCTTGTCCGCCAATTCATGGAGGCGCTTGAGATCGGTCGGGGGGAAGAGCCGGTGTCCCGCCGGGGAGCAGCGAGCCCGCTGCCTGACGCGGGCGAGGCCGCTGCGCCGCCCGTCGACGCAGCCGAGGACTTCGCGGCCGACACCACCGGGCCGCCGCCGGAGGGGCCGACTGACGCCGCCATCTGGGAGCATCTGGCGGGGCTACCCGCTTCCGCCCAGCGTTTCTCTGCCCTGGATCGTGTCATAGGTCTGGGGCGGGGCACGCCGCCCGATGTCATCCTGGGCATGCTCCCGGATGCCCTTGCGTCGGTCGGGTCCAGAGGGGAGAGATCGATCACCAGGACACAGCGGCCGCGCCAACCATCGAAGCGGCCGCCTGCCGCGCCGCCGACGCAGAAGCGCAAGCGGCGCCGCTGGGAGTACGCGAGAACGCAGGATGCCTTCCGACGGTCGCGTGCACGTTGCGTGCGCGGCCTCTTGGATGGCACCCTGCTCCAGCCGCCACCTGCCATCCCTGGTCTGCTGGACTTCTGGGCGGACCTCTTCACCAAGAAGCCCATCTCCACCGCGGGCTTCATTCGTGACCGCCTCCTCCCGCACTCGGAGCCTGTCGCTCCCGAGTGCCTATGGGGGCCGGTCACACATGAGGAGGTCGCCGCCGCGTTGCCGCCCAGGGGATCAGCAGCCGGGCCGGACGGCCTTACCCCAGCGGAGTTGCGGCGCCTGCCGCACGAAGTCCTGGTGAAAGTGATGAATCTCTTCCTTCTGGCCCGCGCCCTTCCGGAACGCCTGCTTCGCGCGCGAACGTCCCTTCTCCCGAAGACGGCTGCACCAACATCCCCCGCTGACTTTCGCCCCATTACGGTCTGCTCGGTGTTGGCGCGGACCTTTCACAAGGTTCTCGCGTCACGCCTGATGCGCGCATGTGCTGTGGACGAACGTCAGCGGGCATTCATCCCTCGGGATGGGATGTTGGAAAATACCTTCATCTTGGACACTGCTCTCACCGACGCAGTTCGCTCCTGCCGCTCTGTCTTTGTGGCATCGATCGACGTATCTAAGGCATTCGATTCGGTAGATCATGCTGCCCTTCGCCCCGTGCTGAAGGCGCATGGCCTGCCGGATTGTTTTGTCGAGTATGTCGAGCGGTGCTACGAGGGCAGCACGACAGTGATAGCGGACGGCGCCGGCGTGGGCGTGTCTGTGCAGCCAGCACGGGGCGTTCGCCAGGGCGATCCCCTCTCCCCCCTCCTGTTCAACTTTGCGGTGGACTACGTTTTAGGCCAACTGCCCTCCCACATCGGAGCTCGGATCCTCGGTCGCAGAGTCAACGCTGCGGCCTTTGCAGATGACGTCTTGCTGTTTGCAGCGACCCCGAGGGGCTTGCAGTCCCTCATCGACGCAGCTACCGCAGCCCTCGCCCACCTGGGGCTGCAGATCAACGCCCGGAAGTGTTTCACCCTCGCCTTAGTCGCGTCAGGGCGCGAGAAGAAGGTGAAGGTGGACAGCAATGTCACCTTCACAGCAGGCAATACCACCATGCCTGCCCTGCGTGTGGGTGAAACCTTCCGGTACCTGGGGCTGCAATTTTCCACGGCGGGTCGCTGTGTCTTCAATCCACGTCGCCACCTGGTGGAGCAGCTTGACGTCATCTCCCGAGCTCCGCTGAAGCCGCAACAGCGCCTCCACGCTCTCACCAACGTACTTCTCCCTGGCCTGTACCACGGGCTGGCCCTCAGCCGCACCCGGGTGGGTGCATTGAAGTCGGCCGACGTCACCATCCGGGCCGCCGTCAGGAGATGGTTCCGCCTTCCGGCGGACACCCCCCTGGGATACTTCCACGCTCCTGTTGCCCAGGGGGGCCTCGGCATTCCATCTTGCCGATGGATGGGTCCGACCCTCCGTCGGTCCCGTCTCCTGGCGCTGAAGAAGATAGGGCCAGCCTGCGACGGTGCAGGCATGGATGAGGTGCAGCGTGAGATCGAGGTGCTGGAGCGCCACCTAATGTGGGAGGGC
>NW_026047241.1:25000-30000 GCF_023864345.2 Schistocerca serialis cubense
TGTGCCTTAACCTAACCTAATTTGTGCCTTAACCTAACCTAATTTGTGCCTTAACCTAACCTAATTTGTGCCTTAACCTAACCTAATTTGTGCCTTAACCTAACCTAATTTGTGCCTTAACCTAACCTAATTTGTGCCGTAACCTAACCTAATTTGTGCCGTAACGTAACCCATGTTGTGCCGTAACGTAACCCATGTTGTGCCGTAACGTAACCCATGTTGTGCCGTAACGTAACCCATGTTGTGCCGTAACGTAACCCATGTTGTGCCGTAACGTAACCCATGTTGTGCCGTAACGTAACCCATGTTGTGCCGTAACCTAACCCATGTTGTGCCTTAACCTAACCCATGTTGTGCCTTAACCTAACCCATGTTGTGCCTTAACCTAACCCATGTTGTGCCTTAACCTAACCCATGTTGTGCCTTAACCTAACCCATGTTGTGCCTTAACCTAACCCACGTTGTGCCTTAACCTAACCTACGTTGTGCCTTAACCTAACCCATGTTGTGCCTTAACCTAACCCATGTTGTGCCTTAACCTAACCCATGTTGTGCCTTAACCTAACCCATGTTGTGCCTTAACCTAACCCATGTTGTGCCTTAACCTAACCCATGTTGTGCCTTAACCTAACCCATGTTGTGCCTTAACCTAACCCATGGTGTGCCTTAACCTAACCCATGTTGTGCCTTAACCTAACCCATGTTGTGCCTTAACCTAACCCACGTTGTGCCTTAACCTAACCCACGTTGTGCCTTAACCTAACCCACGTTGTGCCTTAACCTAACCCACGTTGTGCCTTAACCTAACCTACGTTGTGCCTTAACCTAACCCATGTTGTGCCTTAACCTAACCCATGTTGTGCCTTAACCTAACCCATGTTGTGCCTTAACCTAACCCATGTTGTGCCTTAACCTAACCCATGTTGTGCCTTAACCTAACCCATGGTGTGCCTTAACCTAACCCATGGTGTGCCTTAACCTAACCCATGGTGTGCCTTAACCTAACCCATGTTGTGCCTTAACCTAACCCATGTTGTGCCTTAACCTAACCCATGTTGTGCCTTAACCTAACCCATGTTGTGCCTTAACCTAACCCATGTTGTGCCTTAACCTAACCCATGTTGTGCCTTAACCTAACCCATGTTGTGCCTTAACCTAACCCATGTTGTGCCTTAACCTAACCCATGTTGTGCCTTAACCTAACCCATGTTGTGCCTTAACCTAACCCATGTTGTGCCTTAACCTAACCCATGTTGTGCCTTAACCTAACCCATGTTGTGCCTTAACCTAACCCATGTTGTGCCTTAACCTAACCCATGTTGTGCCTTAACCTAACCCATGTTGTGCCTTAACCTAACCCATGTTGTGCCTTAACCTAACCCATGTTGTGCCTTAACCTAACCCATGTTGTGCCTTAACCTAACCCATGTTGTGCCTTAACCTAACCCATGTTGTGCCTTAACCTAACCCATGTTGTGCCTTAACCTAACCCATGTTGTGCCTTAACCTAACCCATGTTGTGCCTTAACCTAACCCATGTTGTGCCTTAACCTAACCCATGTTGTGCCTTAACCTAACCCATGTTGTGCCTTAACCTAACCCATGTTGTGCCTTAACCTAACCCATGTTGTGCCTTAACCTAACCCATGTTGTGCCTTAACCTAACCCATGTTGTGCCTTAACCTAACCCATGTTGTGCCTTAACCTAACCCATGTTGTGCCTTAACCTAACCCATGTTGTGCCTTAACCTAACCCATGTTGTGCCTTAACGTAACCCATGTTGTGCCTTAACGTAACCCATGTTGTGCCTTAACCTAACCTATAATGTGCCTTAACCTAACCTAAAGTGCGCCGTAACCTAAACTATATTGCGCCTTAACCTGACGCACGTTGTCGCTGAACCTGCTCTGTAATTGTTATGCAACCCGTTAAAGTAGTGTAGTGTTGCCTAACCGCAACCCTCGCAATATAGTTCGCTACTCGCACTGCCCGGTCCCCTGTGTATCGCGTCATGTTAAACACCTTGCAGGTGTTGCTGACTTTCCACATGCTCCTGCTATACACTGTAGTGTGGATAGCAGCAGGACGTACATGCCCCCCCCCCTTCCCCCCTGCCTTCGCAAGCTGGTCGGTGAGAAGTTTGCATGTTCAATGCCCTTCGCATGCCGACGTACTCAGCCTACGTTGTGGTACGGCCTGTCACCTGTCCGCCGATGTACGCAAAACCCACAAACTGTACTGCACATTGCTCCGTATGTACTGAATGATACATCGTGGCCCATGTGACCGTATGACGACAGCGCCTAGCAACGGCGGACCATACAGTCCAAATATTGTGCACGCAGCTACGTGTCGTCTCCCTATAAGAGCTGGATTGCAGTGTGGTACGCCATACAGACGTGTGGGAGGAACGGACGCCCTGGATGGCGATCAGCATGAGCAGTCTGTTGATGTAGTGGAGCGTGTATTCGGACGTAGTCGTCTCTTCTCACACACCGTGATAGCATGTTGCACCGCGTTCCACATCTGCGACATGCTGCAGAGGCGGGCTGACAGTCGTTCGCGCAATGGACACCGCATACGTACGGGGTCTACCTTCCACGTGTTCTCTAGGCGTGCACATGTTGTTGCGTCTATGTGGGCAGACGTAGTGTGTTGTGACACCTGACACAGGCATGCAATACTCGTTGCAAATGGCGATGGACGTGTACGTTTGCTGGTGACGTTACGCAAATGAACAACCGGTAACCCGTTGTGGTGCGGTTGTTCTCGCTAGAGGTGAATCAGTGTTGGCGACGATCGGTCGAGCTATTAACCGGTTGTTTCAGGGATACCCACCATGCCCACGAACGTGAAAGGGGACCCACCATGCCCACGAACGTGAAAGGGGGATCTGGGTGTGAGGCGATACGCGGCGGTGGCTGGGTGGGACCGTCCCCGGCCGGTGAGGGGGGGCCGCCCGGCGTGCTGGCAGCGCGGTGCGTGGGCGCACGCGCTACAGCCGGCTGGTGGGGGCGGCCGGTGGCAGGCGCGCCGGCCGACGGACGCGGCAGGCGGCGCAGCTGCGCGCCGGCGCCCCCTGCTCGCGGCGCCTTGCGGCCAAAGTAGGTCCTCGCGGGCCCGGTGCGAAGCGCGGTGGCCATCTGCAGTGTGCTGGTCCGATTGAGGACTTTGTGCGCTGAGGATGCGCCGCCGCCCGGCGCTCGGCGCCGCGACGCCGTCTGCTGCTCGGTCGCCCCAGCGGTTCTCGCAGGTGGTTTGTATCGCAGCTGTGCGGACGTGTTGGCGCGTGCGCTGTGCTGGGAGAGTTCGCTTCGGCACCCAAGTAGGGCTTTTGTCCTTCTGTGGCGCTGGCGTTGGAGCTGCCGGTCACCGTAGGTGGCGCGTGTTGTCTCCCGCCGGCAATGCCACGACAGCACGCTCCCGGGCCTCTGTCGGCAGCGGCAAGCTCAGTTGGGAGCACGGGTGGTCGCACCTAAAGCGTCTACTCGCCTAACTCCGGGCGATTGCGCCTCTCTCGAACCCGACCAAGTACTTAGGACGGCGCTGCGCGCCGCCGGGACCTGAGAGGGTTTCGAGGTGTGTTGTGCAGGGGAGCTCAGCCTCCTCCTGTTTGCAGAATAATTGAGCGGACGCTTGCGTGTTCGCGCGGGCCCCCGGGACACACTCCCGGGCGGCCGGCTGCTCAGCTCTAGTTGACGCAGCTCCCTGGTTGATCCTGCCAGTAGTCATATGCTTGTCTCAAAGATTAAGCCATGCATGTCTCAGTACAAGCCGCATTAAGGTGAAACCGCGAATGGCTCATTAAATCAGTTATGGTTCCTTAGATCGTACCCACGTTACTTGGATAACTGTGGTAATTCTAGAGCTAATACATGCAAACAGAGTCCCGACCAGAGATGGAAGGGACGCTTTTATTAGATCAAAACCAATCGGTCGGCTCGTCCGGTCCGTTTGCCTTGGTGACTCTGAATAACTTAGGGCTGATCGCACGGTCCTCGTACCGGCGACGCATCTTTCAAATGTCTGCCTTATCAACTGTCGATGGTAGGTTCTGCGCCTACCATGGTTGTAACGGGTAACGGGGAATCAGGGTTCGATTCCGGAGAGGGAGCCTGAGAAACGGCTACCACATCCAAGGAAGGCAGCAGGCGCGCAAATTACCCACTCCCGGCACGGGGAGGTAGTGACGAAAAATAACGATACGGGACTCATCCGAGGCCCCGTAATCGGAATGAGTACACTTTAAATCCTTTAACGAGTATCTATTGGAGGGCAAGTCTGGTGCCAGCAGCCGCGGTAATTCCAGCTCCAATAGCGTATATTAAAGTTGTTGCGGTTAAAAAGCTCGTAGTTGGATTTGTGTCCCACGCTGTTGGTTCACCGCCCGTCGGTGTTTAACTGGCATGTATCGTGGGACGTCCTGCCGGTGGGGCGAGCCGAAGGCGTGCGACCGCCTCGTGCGTGCTCGTGCGTCCCGAGGCGGACCCCGTTGAAATCCTACCAGGGTGCTCTTTATTGAGTGTCTCGGTGGGCCGGCACGTTTACTTTGAACAAATTAGAGTGCTTAAAGCAGGCAAGCCCGCCTGAATACTGTGTGCATGGAATAATGGAATAGGACCTCGGTTCTATTTTGTTGGTTTTCGGAACCCGAGGTAATGATTAATAGGGACAGGCGGGGGCATTCGTATTGCGACGTTAGAGGTGAAATTCTTGGATCGTCGCAAGACGAACAGAAGCGAAAGCATTTGCCAAGTATGTTTTCATTAATCAAGAACGAAAGTTAGAGGTTCGAAGGCGATCAGATACCGCCCTAGTTCTAACCATAAACGATGCCAGCCAGCGATCCGCCGCAGTTCCTCCGATGACTCGGCGGGCAGCCTCCGGGAAACCAAAGCTTTTGGGTTCCGGGGGAAGTATGGTTGCAGAGCTGAAACTTAAAGGAATTGACGGAAGGGCACCACCAGGAGTGGAGCCTGCGGCTTAATTTGACTCAACA
>NW_026047241.1:37500-42500 GCF_023864345.2 Schistocerca serialis cubense
AGTGGTGCACCCAACATCACAATACTGCCTCCTGTCACAGCACACAAACAATGGCAGGAATGAAAGACACAGATCTGCCACAACCATGGAATCGGAGCGCCGCCTGTCATGAGCCAAAAGTGCATCCTAACGTGACAAATCGGATAATACCGCAGGCATCCAATTACGATAATCACTATCAACGAACCTGCCGCCCCCCCCCCAATACACCTTTCCCTACAACAATGTGTATCTGAACCTACGCTATATCGTACCTTAACCTATATCGTACCTTAACCTAACCTATATCGTACCTTAACCTAACCTATATCGTACCTTAACCTAACCTATATCGTACCTTAACCTAACCTATATCGTACCTTAACCTAACCTATATCGTACCTTAACCTAACCTATATCGTACCTTAACCTAACCTATATCGTACCTTAACCTAACCTATATCGTACCTTAACCTAACCTATATCGTGCCTTAACCTAACCTATATCGTGCCTTAACCTAACCTATATCGTGCCTTAACCTAACCTATATCGTGCCTTAACCTAACCTATATCGTGCCTTAACCTAACCTATATCGTGCCTTAACCTAACCTATATCGTGCCTTAACCTAACCTATATCGTGCCTTAACCTAACCTAATTTGTGCCTTAACCTAACCTAATTTGTGCCTTAACCTAACCTAATTTGTGCCTTAACCTAACCTAATTTGTGCCTTAACCTAACCTAATTTGTGCCTTAACCTAACCTAATTTGTGCCTTAACCTAACCTAATTTGTGCCGTAACCTAACCTAATTTGTGCCGTAACGTAACCCATGTTGTGCCGTAACGTAACCCATGTTGTGCCGTAACGTAACCCATGTTGTGCCGTAACGTAACCCATGTTGTGCCGTAACGTAACCCATGTTGTGCCGTAACGTAACCCATGTTGTGCCGTAACGTAACCCATGTTGTGCCGTAACGTAACCCATGTTGTGCCGTAACCTAACCCATGTTGTGCCTTAACCTAACCCATGTTGTGCCTTAACCTAACCCATGTTGTGCCTTAACCTAACCCATGTTGTGCCTTAACCTAACCCATGTTGTGCCTTAACCTAACCCATGTTGTGCCTTAACCTAACCCACGTTGTGCCTTAACCTAACCTACGTTGTGCCTTAACCTAACCCATGTTGTGCCTTAACCTAACCCATGTTGTGCCTTAACCTAACCCATGTTGTGCCTTAACCTAACCCATGTTGTGCCTTAACCTAACCCATGTTGTGCCTTAACCTAACCCATGTTGTGCCTTAACCTAACCCATGTTGTGCCTTAACCTAACC
Organism: Schistocerca serialis cubense; assembly: GCF_023864345.2. NCBI lineage: Eukaryota > Metazoa > Arthropoda > Insecta > Orthoptera > Acrididae > Schistocerca > Schistocerca serialis. The sequence continues at coordinate 38,818 of NW_026047241.1, forward strand.
CATGGTGTGCCTTAACCTAACCCATGTTGTGCCTTAACCTAACCCATGTTGTGCCTTAACCTAACCCACGTTGTGCCTTAACCTAACCCACGTTGTGCCTTAACCTAACCCACGTTGTGCCTTAACCTAACCCACGTTGTGCCTTAACCTAACCCACGTTGTGCCTTAACCTAACCTACGTTGTGCCTTAACCTAACCCATGTTGTGCCTTAACCTAACCCATGTTGTGCCTTAACCTAACCCATGTTGTGCCTTAACCTAACCCATGTTGTGCCTTAACCTAACCCATGTTGTGCCTTAACCTAACCCATGGTGTGCCTTAACCTAACCCATGGTGTGCCTTAACCTAACCCATGGTGTGCCTTAACCTAACCCATGTTGTGCCTTAACCTAACCCATGTTGTGCCTTAACCTAACCCATGTTGTGCCTTAACCTAACCCATGTTGTGCCTTAACCTAACCCATGTTGTGCCTTAACCTAACCCATGTTGTGCCTTAACCTAACCCATGTTGTGCCTTAACCTAACCCATGTTGTGCCTTAACCTAACCCATGTTGTGCCTTAACCTAACCCATGTTGTGCCTTAACCTAACCCATGTTGTGCCTTAACCTAACCCATGTTGTGCCTTAACCTAACCCATGTTGTGCCTTAACCTAACCCATGTTGTGCCTTAACCTAACCCATGTTGTGCCTTAACCTAACCCATGTTGTGCCTTAACCTAACCCATGTTGTGCCTTAACCTAACCCATGTTGTGCCTTAACCTAACCCATGTTGTGCCTTAACCTAACCCATGTTGTGCCTTAACCTAACCCATGTTGTGCCTTAACCTAACCCATGTTGTGCCTTAACCTAACCCATGTTGTGCCTTAACCTAACCCATGTTGTGCCTTAACCTAACCCATGTTGTGCCTTAACCTAACCCATGTTGTGCCTTAACCTAACCCATGTTGTGCCTTAACCTAACCCATGTTGTGCCTTAACCTAACCCATGTTGTGCCTTAACCTAACCCATGTTGTGCCTTAACCTAACCCATGTTGTGCCTTAACCTAACCCATGTTGTGCCTTAACCTAACCCATGTTGTGCCTTAACGTAACCCATGTTGTGCCTTAACGTAACCCATGTTGTGCCTTAACCTAACCTATAATGTGCCTTAACCTAACCTAAAGTGCGCCGTAACCTAAACTATATTGCGCCTTAACCTGACGCACGTTGTCGCTGAACCTGCTCTGTAATTGGTTATGCAACCCGTTAAAGTAGTGTAGTGTTGCCTAACCGCAACCCTCGCAATATAGTTCGCTACTCGCACTGCCCGGTCCCCTGTGTATCGCGTCATGTTAAACACCTTGCAGGTGTTGCTGACTTTCCACATGCTCCTGCTATACACTGTAGTGTGGATAGCAGCAGGACGTACATGCCCCCCCCCCTTCCCCCCTGCCTTCGCAAGTGGTCGGTGAGAAGTTTGCATGTTCAATGCCCTTCGCATGCCGACGTACTCAGCCTACGTTGTGGTACGGCCTGTCACCTGTCCGCCGATGTACGCAAAACCCACAAACTGTACTGCACATTGCTCCGTATGTACTGAATGATACATCGTGGCCCATGTGACCGTATGACGACAGCGCCTAGCAACGGCGGACCATACAGTCCAAATATTGTGCACGCAGCTACGTGTCGTCTCCCTATAAGAGCTGGATTGCAGTGTGGTACGCCATACAGACGTGTGGGAGGAACGGACGCCCTGGATGGCGATCAGCATGAGCAGTCTGTTGATGTAGTGGAGCGTGTATTCGGACGTAGTCGTCTCTTCTCACACACCGTGATAGCATGTTGCACCGCGTTCCACATCTGCGACATGCTGCAGAGGCGGGCTGACAGTCGTTCGCGCAATGGACACCGCATACGTACGGGGTCTACCTTCCACGTGTTCTCTAGGCGTGCACATGTTGTTGCGTCTATGTGGGCAGACGTAGTGTGTTGTGACACCTGACACAGGCATGCAATACTCGTTGCAAATGGCGATGGACGTGTACGTTTGCTGGTGACGTTACGCAAATGAACAACCGGTAACCCGTTGTGGTGCGGTTGTTCTCGCTAGAGGTGAATCAGTGTTGGCGACGATCGGTCGAGCTATTAACCGGTTGTTTCAGGGATACCCACCATGCCCACGAACGTGAAAGGGGACCCACCATGCCCACGAACGTGAAAGGGGATCTGGGTGTGAGGCGATACGCGGCGGTGGCTGGGTGGGACCGTCCCCGGCCGGTGAGGGGGGGCCGCCCGGCGTGCTGGCAGCGCGGTGCGTGGGCGCACGCGCTACAGCCGGCTGGTGGGGGCGGCCGGTGGCAGGCGCGCCGGCCGACGGACGCGGCAGGCGGCGCAGCTGCGCGCCGGCGCCCCCTGCTCGCGGCGCCTTGCGGCCAAAGTAGGTCCTCGCGGGCCCGGTGCGAAGCGCGGTGGCCATCTGCAGTGTGCTGGTCCGATTGAGGACTTTGTGCGCTGAGGATGCGCCGCCGCCCGGCGCTCGGCGCCGCGACGCCGTCTGCTGCTCGGTCGCCCCAGCGGTTCTCGCAGGTGGTTTGTATCGCAGCTGTGCGGACGTGTTGGCGCGTGCGCTGTGCTGGGAGAGTTCGCTTCGGCACCCAAGTAGGGCTTTTGTCCTTCTGTGGCGCTGGCGTTGGAGCTGCCGGTCACCGTAGGTGGCGCGTGTTGTCTCCCGCCGGCAATGCCACGACAGCACGCTCCCGGGCCTCTGTCGGCAGCGGCAAGCTCAGTTGGGAGCACGGGTGGTCGCACCTAAAGCGTCTACTCGCCTAACTCCGGGCGATTGCGCCTCTCTCGAACCCGACCAAGTACTTAGGACGGCGCTGCGCGCCGCCGGGACCTGAGAGGGTTTCGAGGTGTGTTGTGCAGGGGAGCTCAGCCTCCTCCTGTTTGCAGAATAATTGAGCGGACGCTTGCGTGTTCGCGCGGGCCCCCGGGACACACTCCCGGGCGGCCGGCTGCTCAGCTCTAGTTGACGCAGCTCCCTGGTTGATCCTGCCAGTAGTCATATGCTTGTCTCAAAGATTAAGCCATGCATGTCTCAGTACAAGCCGCATTAAGGTGAAACCGCGAATGGCTCATTAAATCAGTTATGGTTCCTTAGATCGTACCCACGTTACTTGGATAACTGTGGTAATTCTAGAGCTAATACATGCAAACAGAGTCCCGACCAGAGATGGAAGGGACGCTTTTATTAGATCAAAACCAATCGGTCGGCTCGTCCGGTCCGTTTGCCTTGGTGACTCTGAATAACTTAGGGCTGATCGCACGGTCCTCGTACCGGCGACGCATCTTTCAAATGTCTGCCTTATCAACTGTCGATGGTAGGTTCTGCGCCTACCATGGTTGTAACGGGTAACGGGGAATCAGGGTTCGATTCCGGAGAGGGAGCCTGAGAAACGGCTACCACATCCAAGGAAGGCAGCAGGCGCGCAAATTACCCACTCCCGGCACGGGGAGGTAGTGACGAAAAATAACGATACGGGACTCATCCGAGGCCCCGTAATCGGAATGAGTACACTTTAAATCCTTTAACGAGTATCTATTGGAGGGCAAGTCTGGTGCCAGCAGCCGCGGTAATTCCAGCTCCAATAGCGTATATTAAAGTTGTTGCGGTTAAAAAGCTCGTAGTTGGAT
>NW_026047241.1:50000-55000 GCF_023864345.2 Schistocerca serialis cubense
GACAGTCCGAGCCTCCTGGCGTTGCACTCGCAGCCGCAAAAAAACGCTGGGCACATATATGTCTCGGAAGAGTAACGACAGTCCGAGTCTCCTGCGTGGGAAGAGTCTTTCTAGGCCCTGACCCACGGGAAGGGTGTAGCTTCCCCCATCCCGGACATTTGACGTCGTCACACTACCGGTATTGACTAATAGACTGATTGCTGATAATCATTAGCCATACACTGGGGGAAACGGCCGACAGGGGCGGCAACATAGTGGAGCCGCAGTGTCACTAATGTACAGAGATAGAACAGTTTCGACTGGAACTAGAGTAACCGTATACACGGCACTGATTAGTAATAGATGCAGAGCCATCAGAATACAGATAATATATACAACCGTCCCTATACATGCTGAAAGACTCTGCAAACAATGAGAACCACACGTCAGCCAGACACTCTTATCACACACTACTCTCTTATCACACACAATATCTAACCACCAGCATGGAAGAACATCCAGTGCATCCTCTCCGCCACATGACACAATCCACACTATCATTACCAGACCGGGAGGTCCACCCAGAAAACACAATATCCCACCCTTCCGACATCCGCACATTGCTCAGCTAAGCCACGAACACCCACACATGTCCTACACAGTGGTGCACCCAACATCACAATACTGCCTCCTGTCACAGCACACAAACAATGGCAGGAATGAAAGACACAGATCTGCCACAACCATGGAATCGGAGCGCCGCCTGTCATGAGCCAAAAGTGCATCCTGACGTGACAAATCGGATAATACCGCAGGCATCCAATTACGATAATCACTATCAACGAACCTGCCGCCCCCCCCCCCAATACACCTTTCCCTACAACAATGTGTATCTGAACCTACGCTATATCGTACCTTAACCTAACCTATATCGTACCTTAACCTAACCTATATCGTACCTTAACCTAACCTATATCGTACCTTAACCTAACCTATATCGTACCTTAACCTAACCTATATCGTACCTTAACCTAACCTATATCGTACCTTAACCTAACCTATATCGTACCTTAACCTAACCTATATCGTACCTTAACCTAACCTATATCGTACCTTAACCTAACCTATATCGTACCTTAACCTAACCTATATCGTGCCTTAACCTAACCTATATCGTGCCTTAACCTAACCTATATCGTGCCTTAACCTAACCTATATCGTGCCTTAACCTAACCTATATCGTGCCTTAACCTAACCTATATCGTGCCTTAACCTAACCTATATCGTGCCTTAACCTAACCTATATCGTGCCTTAACCTAACCTAATTTGTGCCTTAACCTAACCTAATTTGTGCCTTAACCTAACCTAATTTGTGCCTTAACCTAACCTAATTTGTGCCTTAACCTAACCTAATTTGTGCCTTAACCTAACCTAATTTGTGCCTTAACCTAACCTAATTTGTGCCGTAACCTAACCTAATTTGTGCCGTAACGTAACCCATGTTGTGCCGTAACGTAACCCATGTTGTGCCGTAACGTAACCCATGTTGTGCCGTAACGTAACCCATGTTGTGCCGTAACGTAACCCATGTTGTGCCGTAACGTAACCCATGTTGTGCCGTAACGTAACCCATGTTGTGCCGTAACGTAACCCATGTTGTGCCGTAACCTAACCCATGTTGTGCCTTAACCTAACCCATGTTGTGCCTTAACCTAACCCATGTTGTGCCTTAACCTAACCCATGTTGTGCCTTAACCTAACCCATGTTGTGCCTTAACCTAACCCATGTTGTGCCTTAACCTAACCCACGTTGTGCCTTAACCTAACCTACGTTGTGCCTTAACCTAACCCATGTTGTGCCTTAACCTAACCCATGTTGTGCCTTAACCTAACCCATGTTGTGCCTTAACCTAACCCATGTTGTGCCTTAACCTAACCCATGTTGTGCCTTAACCTAACCCATGTTGTGCCTTAACCTAACCCATGTTGTGCCTTAACCTAACCCATGGTGTGCCTTAACCTAACCCATGTTGTGCCTTAACCTAACCCATGTTGTGCCTTAACCTAACCCACGTTGTGCCTTAACCTAACCCACGTTGTGCCTTAACCTAACCCACGTTGTGCCTTAACCTAACCCACGTTGTGCCTTAACCTAACCTACGTTGTGCCTTAACCTAACCCATGTTGTGCCTTAACCTAACCCATGTTGTGCCTTAACCTAACCCATGTTGTGCCTTAACCTAACCCATGTTGTGCCTTAACCTAACCCATGTTGTGCCTTAACCTAACCCATGGTGTGCCTTAACCTAACCCATGGTGTGCCTTAACCTAACCCATGGTGTGCCTTAACCTAACCCATGTTGTGCCTTAACCTAACCCATGTTGTGCCTTAACCTAACCCATGTTGTGCCTTAACCTAACCCATGTTGTGCCTTAACCTAACCCATGTTGTGCCTTAACCTAACCCATGTTGTGCCTTAACCTAACCCATGTTGTGCCTTAACCTAACCCATGTTGTGCCTTAACCTAACCCATGTTGTGCCTTAACCTAACCCATGTTGTGCCTTAACCTAACCCATGTTGTGCCTTAACCTAACCCATGTTGTGCCTTAACCTAACCCATGTTGTGCCTTAACCTAACCCATGTTGTGCCTTAACCTAACCCATGTTGTGCCTTAACCTAACCCATGTTGTGCCTTAACCTAACCCATGTTGTGCCTTAACCTAACCCATGTTGTGCCTTAACCTAACCCATGTTGTGCCTTAACCTAACCCATGTTGTGCCTTAACCTAACCCATGTTGTGCCTTAACCTAACCCATGTTGTGCCTTAACCTAACCCATGTTGTGCCTTAACCTAACCCATGTTGTGCCTTAACCTAACCCATGTTGTGCCTTAACCTAACCCATGTTGTGCCTTAACCTAACCCATGTTGTGCCTTAACCTAACCCATGTTGTGCCTTAACCTAACCCATGTTGTGCCTTAACCTAACCCATGTTGTGCCTTAACCTAACCCATGTTGTGCCTTAACCTAACCCATGTTGTGCCTTAACCTAACCCATGTTGTGCCTTAACCTAACCCATGTTGTGCCTTAACCTAACCCATGTTGTGCCTTAACCTAACCCATGTTGTGCCTTAACGTAACCCATGTTGTGCCTTAACGTAACCCATGTTGTGCCTTAACCTAACCTATAATGTGCCTTAACCTAACCTAAAGTGCGCCGTAACCTAAACTATATTGCGCCTTAACCTGACGCACGTTGTCGCTGAACCTGCTCTGTAATTGTTATGCAACCCGTTAAAGTAGTGTAGTGTTGCCTAACCGCAACCCTCGCAATATAGTTCGCTACTCGCACTGCCCGGTCCCCTGTGTATCGCGTCATGTTAAACACCTTGCAGGTGTTGCTGACTTTCCACATGCTCCTGCTATACACTGTAGTGTGGATAGCAGCAGGACGTACATGCCCCCCCCCCTTCCCCCCTGCCTTCGCAAGCTGGTCGGTGAGAAGTTTGCATGTTCAATGCCCTTCGCATGCCGACGTACTCAGCCTACGTTGTGGTACGGCCTGTCACCTGTCCGCCGATGTACGCAAAACCCACAAACTGTACTGCACATTGCTCCGTATGTACTGAATGATACATCGTGGCCCATGTGACCGTATGACGACAGCGCCTAGCAACGGCGGACCATACAGTCCAAATATTGTGCACGCAGCTACGTGTCGTCTCCCTATAAGAGCTGGATTGCAGTGTGGTACGCCATACAGACGTGTGGGAGGAACGGACGCCCTGGATGGCGATCAGCATGAGCAGTCTGTTGATGTAGTGGAGCGTGTATTCGGACGTAGTCGTCTCTTCTCACACACCGTGATAGCATGTTGCACCGCGTTCCACATCTGCGACATGCTGCAGAGGCGGGCTGACAGTCGTTCGCGCAATGGACACCGCATACGTACGGGGTCTACCTTCCACGTGTTCTCTAGGCGTGCACATGTTGTTGCGTCTATGTGGGCAGACGTAGTGTGTTGTGACACCTGACACAGGCATGCAATACTCGTTGCAAATGGCGATGGACGTGTACGTTTGCTGGTGACGTTACGCAAATGAACAACCGGTAACCCGTTGTGGTGCGGTTGTTCTCGCTAGAGGTGAATCAGTGTTGGCGACGATCGGTCGAGCTATTAACCGGTTGTTTCAGGGATACCCACCATGCCCACGAACGTGAAAGGGGACCCACCATGCCCACGAACGTGAAAGGGGATCTGGGTGTGAGGCGATACGCGGCGGTGGCTGGGTGGGACCGTCCCCGGCCGGTGAGGGGGGGCCGCCCGGCGTGCTGGCAGCGCGGTGCGTGGGCGCACGCGCTACAGCCGGCTGGTGGGGGCGGCCGGTGGCAGGCGCGCCGGCCGACGGACGCGGCAGGCGGCGCAGCTGCGCGCCGGCGCCCCCTGCTCGCGGCGCCTTGCGGCCAAAGTAGGTCCTCGCGGGCCCGGTGCGAAGCGCGGTGGCCATCTGCAGTGTGCTGGTCCGATTGAGGACTTTGTGCGCTGAGGATGCGCCGCCGCCCGGCGCTCGGCGCCGCGACGCCGTCTGCTGCTCGGTCGCCCCAGCGGTTCTCGCAGGTGGTTTGTATCGCAGCTGTGCGGACGTGTTGGCGCGTGCGCTGTGCTGGGAGAGTTCGCTTCGGCACCCAAGTAGGGCTTTTGTCCTTCTGTGGCGCTGGCGTTGGAGCTGCCGGTCACCGTAGGTGGCGCGTGTTGTCTCCCGCCGGCAATGCCACGACAGCACGCTCCCGGGCCTCTGTCGGCAGCGGCAAGCTCAGTTGGGAGCACGGGTGGTCGCACCTAAAGCGTCTACTCGCCTAACTCCGGGCGATTGCGCCTCTCTCGAACCCGACCAAGTACTTAGGACGGCGCTGCGCGCCGCCGGGACCTGAGAGGGTTTCGAGGTGTGTTGTGCAGGGGAGCTCAGCCTCCTCCTGTTTGCAGAATAATTGAGCGGACGCTTGCGTGTTCGCG
>NW_026047241.1:60000-62500 GCF_023864345.2 Schistocerca serialis cubense
GATCCGTAACTTCGGGATAAGGATTGGCTCTGAGGATCGGGGCGTGTCGGGCTTGGTCGGGAAGTGGGTCAGCGCTAACGTGCCGGGCCTGGGCGAGGTGAGTGCCGTAGGGGTGCCGGTAAGTGCGGGCGTTTAGCGCGGGCGTGGTCTGCTCTCGCCGTTGGTCGGCCTCGTGCTGGCCGGCGGTGCAGGATGCGCGCGCCTGCGCGGCGTTCGCGCCCCGGTGCTTCAACCTGCGTGCAGGATCCGAGCTCGGTCCCGTGCCTTGGCCTCCCACGGATCTTCCTTGCTGCGAGGCCGCGTCCGCCTTAGCGTGCTCCTCCGGGGGCGCGCGGGTGCGCGGATTCTCTTCGGCCGCCATTCAACGATCAACTCAGAACTGGCACGGACTGGGGGAATCCGACTGTCTAATTAAAACAAAGCATTGCGATGGCCCTAGCGGGTGTTGACGCAATGTGATTTCTGCCCAGTGCTCTGAATGTCAACGTGAAGAAATTCAAGCAAGCGCGGGTAAACGGCGGGAGTAACTATGACTCTCTGCGCCATTCACCCGTCCCGGAGTCGCTGCCGGAGGGGCCACCCTCTCCGCCGGAGCTTGAGCGCCCGCCACAAACATCTGTAGTCGACGCAGCCATATGGAGGCACCTCGCCGGCCTGCCGCGGTCGGCCGCGCGCTTCTCGGCCCTGGACGACCTTGTGCGTTTGGGGCCGGGTACGCCGTTGGCAGTGGTCGCGGCTGGGCTGCCTGAGGCCCTCCGAGCTGTCGGCTCTGAGGAAGCAGAAGCAAGGAAGAGGAAGACGTCGCGCCCGCCATCCAAGCTGCGGTCTGGTGGTGGCCCTCCGCTCTCCAAGCGGAAGCGCCGCCGGTGGGAATATGCCAGATGTCAGGATGCCTTCAGGAAGAATCGCGCGCGCTGCGTGCGTGGCCTCCTGGATGGCACCCTGCTCCAGCCGCCGTCGAACATCCCAGGGCTGGTGGACTTCTGGCGCAGCCTCTTCACGACAGAGCCACCTTCCAACGCTGGCTCCATTCCCGATCGGCTTCTCCCGCGCTCGGAGTCTGTTGACTTTGAGCGCCTATGGAGGCCGATCACTGCAGAAGAGGTTGCGGCCGCCTTGCCGCCCAGAGGCTCCGTTGCCGGCCCTGACGGCCTCTCGCCGGTGCAGCTGCGCCGCCTTCCAGCGGAGGTCACCACCAAACTCCTAAACCTTTTCCTGCTTACCCGCAAGCTTCCCCCTTCCCTCCTCCGAGCCAGGACCTCTTTGCTCCCTAAGACAGCCGCCCCAGCATCCCCCGCTGACTTTCGGCCCATCACCGTCTGCTCGGTGCTAGCCAGAACCTTCCATAAGGTTCTGGCGACTCGCCTTATGCAGATGTGTGCTGTGGACGAACGTCAGCGGGCTTTCATCCCAAGGGATGGGATGCTGGAGAACACTTTCCTCCTCGACCGGATACTCGTCGGCGCCGTCCGCCGCTGTCGTTCTGTGTTCATGGCATCCCTCGATGTGTCCAAGGCGTTCGATTCGTTGGACCATGCGGCTTTGCGTCCTGTGCTTAAAGCCCATGGTCTGCCGGACGAATTCATTGACTACGTCGAGGGCTGCTATGCGGACAGCACGACGGTAATTGCGGGGGGTGGCGACGAGTCCCCGGCCGTGCGGCCAGCAAGAGGTGTTCGGCAAGGAGATCCTCTGTCCCCTCTCCTGTTCAATTTCGCTGTTGATTATGTTCTAGGTCAACTGCCCTCTCACGTAGGTGTCAAGGTGTTGGGCCGCCAGACGAACGCGGCGGCCTTCGCGGATGACATCCTGCTCTTCGCCTCCACGAGGGGGGGCCTGCAGTCCCTTATTAACGCAGCAGTGGCAGCCCTCGACCAGCTGGGGCTGCGGGTTAACCCGCGGAAGTGTCTCACCCTCGCACTCGTGGCGTCCGGCCGCGAGAAGAAAGTAAAAGTGGATGCGAGCGTCACCTTCACGGCCGGCGAAACCACCATGCCGGCGTTGGGAGTGGGTGAGACCTTCCGCTACCTGGGACTGCAGTTCTCCTCCTCTGGGCGGTGTCTCTTCCATCCGAGGCACCACATCGAGGAGCAGCTGTCGATCATCACGCGGGCGCCGCTGAAGCCGCAGCAGCGGCTCTTTGCACTTCGTGAGGTCCTTCTCCCGGGCCTGTATCATGGCCTAGCACTGAGTCGCACCCGCATCGGTGCGCTCAAGGCCATGGACAATTGCGTCCGAGCCGCCGTGAGGAGATGGTTCCGCCTCCCAGCCGACACCCCCTTGGGCTACTTTCACGCTCCAATTGCCCATGGGGGCCTTGGGATTCCATCAGCCCGCTGGATAGGGCCAACCCTGAGGCGGGGCAGGCTCCTCACCCTGTTGCAGCTCGAGACCACCACCACCGACGCAGACCTGGGGGAGGCACGACACGAAGTGGCGGCGCTTGAACGACACCTGACGTGGGAGGGCCATCTGCTGCCAACGGCTGCGAAAGTTGGTG
>NW_026047241.1:67500-72500 GCF_023864345.2 Schistocerca serialis cubense
CCTAATTTGTGCCTTAACCTAACCTAATTTGTGCCTTAACCTAACCTAATTTGTGCCTTAACCTAACCTAATTTGTGCCTTAACCTAACCTAATTTGTGCCGTAACCTAACCTAATTTGTGCCGTAACGTAACCCATGTTGTGCCGTAACGTAACCCATGTTGTGCCGTAACGTAACCCATGTTGTGCCGTAACGTAACCCATGTTGTGCCGTAACGTAACCCATGTTGTGCCGTAACGTAACCCATGTTGTGCCGTAACCTAACCCATGTTGTGCCTTAACCTAACCCATGTTGTGCCTTAACCTAACCCATGTTGTGCCTTAACCTAACCCATGTTGTGCCTTAACCTAACCCATGTTGTGCCTTAACCTAACCCATGTTGTGCCTTAACCTAACCCACGTTGTGCCTTAACCTAACCTACGTTGTGCCTTAACCTAACCCATGTTGTGCCTTAACCTAACCCATGTTGTGCCTTAACCTAACCCATGTTGTGCCTTAACCTAACCCATGTTGTGCCTTAACCTAACCCATGTTGTGCCTTAACCTAACCCATGTTGTGCCTTAACCTAACCCATGTTGTGCCTTAACCTAACCCATGGTGTGCCTTAACCTAACCCATGTTGTGCCTTAACCTAACCCATGTTGTGCCTTAACCTAACCCACGTTGTGCCTTAACCTAACCCACGTTGTGCCTTAACCTAACCCACGTTGTGCCTTAACCTAACCCACGTTGTGCCTTAACCTAACCTACGTTGTGCCTTAACCTAACCCATGTTGTGCCTTAACCTAACCCATGTTGTGCCTTAACCTAACCCATGTTGTGCCTTAACCTAACCCATGTTGTGCCTTAACCTAACCCATGTTGTGCCTTAACCTAACCCATGGTGTGCCTTAACCTAACCCATGGTGTGCCTTAACCTAACCCATGGTGTGCCTTAACCTAACCCATGTTGTGCCTTAACCTAACCCATGTTGTGCCTTAACCTAACCCATGTTGTGCCTTAACCTAACCCATGTTGTGCCTTAACCTAACCCATGTTGTGCCTTAACCTAACCCATGTTGTGCCTTAACCTAACCCATGTTGTGCCTTAACCTAACCCATGTTGTGCCTTAACCTAACCCATGTTGTGCCTTAACCTAACCCATGTTGTGCCTTAACCTAACCCATGTTGTGCCTTAACCTAACCCATGTTGTGCCTTAACCTAACCCATGTTGTGCCTTAACCTAACCCATGTTGTGCCTTAACCTAACCCATGTTGTGCCTTAACCTAACCCATGTTGTGCCTTAACCTAACCCATGTTGTGCCTTAACCTAACCCATGTTGTGCCTTAACCTAACCCATGTTGTGCCTTAACCTAACCCATGTTGTGCCTTAACCTAACCCATGTTGTGCCTTAACCTAACCCATGTTGTGCCTTAACCTAACCCATGTTGTGCCTTAACCTAACCCATGTTGTGCCTTAACCTAACCCATGTTGTGCCTTAACCTAACCCATGTTGTGCCTTAACCTAACCCATGTTGTGCCTTAACCTAACCCATGTTGTGCCTTAACCTAACCCATGTTGTGCCTTAACCTAACCCATGTTGTGCCTTAACCTAACCCATGTTGTGCCTTAACCTAACCCATGTTGTGCCTTAACCTAACCCATGTTGTGCCTTAACCTAACCCATGTTGTGCCTTAACCTAACCCATGTTGTGCCTTAACGTAACCCATGTTGTGCCTTAACCTAACCTATAATGTGCCTTAACCTAACCTAAAGTGCGCCGTAACCTAAACTATATTGCGCCTTAACCTGACGCACGTTGTCGCTGAACCTGCTCTGTAATTGTTATGCAACCCGTTAAAGTAGTGTAGTGTTGCCTAACCGCAACCCTCGCAATATAGTTCGCTACTCGCACTGCCCGGTCCCCTGTGTATCGCGTCATGTTAAACACCTTGCAGGTGTTGCTGACTTTCCACATGCTCCTGCTATACACTGTAGTGTGGATAGCAGCAGGACGTACATGCCCCCCCCCCTTCCCCCCTGCCTTCGCAAGCTGGTCGGTGAGAAGTTTGCATGTTCAATGCCCTTCGCATGCCGACGTACTCAGCCTACGTTGTGGTACGGCCTGTCACCTGTCCGCCGATGTACGCAAAACCCACAAACTGTACTGCACATTGCTCCGTATGTACTGAATGATACATCGTGGCCCATGTGACCGTATGACGACAGCGCCTAGCAACGGCGGACCATACAGTCCAAATATTGTGCACGCAGCTACGTGTCGTCTCCCTATAAGAGCTGGATTGCAGTGTGGTACGCCATACAGACGTGTGGGAGGAACGGACGCCCTGGATGGCGATCAGCATGAGCAGTCTGTTGATGTAGTGGAGCGTGTATTCGGACGTAGTCGTCTCTTCTCACACACCGTGATAGCATGTTGCACCGCGTTCCACATCTGCGACATGCTGCAGAGGCGGGCTGACAGTCGTTCGCGCAATGGACACCGCATACGTACGGGGTCTACCTTCCACGTGTTCTCTAGGCGTGCACATGTTGTTGCGTCTATGTGGGCAGACGTAGTGTGTTGTGACACCTGACACAGGCATGCAATACTCGTTGCAAATGGCGATGGACGTGTACGTTTGCTGGTGACGTTACGCAAATGAACAACCGGTAACCCGTTGTGGTGCGGTTGTTCTCGCTAGAGGTGAATCAGTGTTGGCGACGATCGGTCGAGCTATTAACCGGTTGTTTCAGGGATACCCACCATGCCCACGAACGTGAAAGGGGACCCACCATGCCCACGAACGTGAAAGGGGATCTGGGTGTGAGGCGATACGCGGCGGTGGCTGGGTGGGACCGTCCCCGGCCGGTGAGGGGGGGCCGCCCGGCGTGCTGGCAGCGCGGTGCGTGGGCGCACGCGCTACAGCCGGCTGGTGGGGGCGGCCGGTGGCAGGCGCGCCGGCCGACGGACGCGGCAGGCGGCGCAGCTGCGCGCCGGCGCCCCCTGCTCGCGGCGCCTTGCGGCCAAAGTAGGTCCTCGCGGGCCCGGTGCGAAGCGCGGTGGCCATCTGCAGTGTGCTGGTCCGATTGAGGACTTTGTGCGCTGAGGATGCGCCGCCGCCCGGCGCTCGGCGCCGCGACGCCGTCTGCTGCTCGGTCGCCCCAGCGGTTCTCGCAGGTGGTTTGTATCGCAGCTGTGCGGACGTGTTGGCGCGTGCGCTGTGCTGGGAGAGTTCGCTTCGGCACCCAAGTAGGGCTTTTGTCCTTCTGTGGCGCTGGCGTTGGAGCTGCCGGTCACCGTAGGTGGCGCGTGTTGTCTCCCGCCGGCAATGCCACGACAGCACGCTCCCGGGCCTCTGTCGGCAGCGGCAAGCTCAATTGGGAGCACGGGTGGTCGCACCTAAAGCGTCTACTCGCCTAACTCCGGGCGATTGCGCCTCTCTCGAACCCGACCAAGTACTTAGGACGGCGCTGCGCGCCGCCGGGACCTGAGAGGGTTTCGAGGTGTGTTGTGCAGGGGAGCTCAGCCTCCTCCTGTTTGCAGAATAATTGAGCGGACGCTTGCGTGTTCGCGCGGGCCCCCGGGACACACTCCCGGGCGGCCGGCTGCTCAGCTCTAGTTGACGCAGCTCCCTGGTTGATCCTGCCAGTAGTCATATGCTTGTCTCAAAGATTAAGCCATGCATGTCTCAGTACAAGCCGCATTAAGGTGAAACCGCGAATGGCTCATTAAATCAGTTATGGTTCCTTAGATCGTACCCACGTTACTTGGATAACTGTGGTAATTCTAGAGCTAATACATGCAAACAGAGTCCCGACCAGAGATGGAAGGGACGCTTTTATTAGATCAAAACCAATCGGTCGGCTCGTCCGGTCCGTTTGCCTTGGTGACTCTGAATAACTTAGGGCTGATCGCACGGTCCTCGTACCGGCGACGCATCTTTCAAATGTCTGCCTTATCAACTGTCGATGGTAGGTTCTGCGCCTACCATGGTTGTAACGGGTAACGGGGAATCAGGGTTCGATTCCGGAGAGGGAGCCTGAGAAACGGCTACCACATCCAAGGAAGGCAGCAGGCGCGCAAATTACCCACTCCCGGCACGGGGAGGTAGTGACGAAAAATAACGATACGGGACTCATCCGAGGCCCCGTAATCGGAATGAGTACACTTTAAATCCTTTAACGAGTATCTATTGGAGGGCAAGTCTGGTGCCAGCAGCCGCGGTAATTCCAGCTCCAATAGCGTATATTAAAGTTGTTGCGGTTAAAAAGCTCGTAGTTGGATTTGTGTCCCACGCTGTTGGTTCACCGCCCGTCGGTGTTTAACTGGCATGTATCGTGGGACGTCCTGCCGGTGGGGCGAGCCGAAGGCGTGCGACCGCCTCGTGCGTGCTCGTGCGTCCCGAGGCGGACCCCGTTGAAATCCTACCAGGGTGCTCTTTATTGAGTGTCTCGGTGGGCCGGCACGTTTACTTTGAACAAATTAGAGTGCTTAAAGCAGGCAAGCCCGCCTGAATACTGTGTGCATGGAATAATGGAATAGGACCTCGGTTCTATTTTGTTGGTTTTCGGAACCCGAGGTAATGATTAATAGGGACAGGCGGGGGCATTCGTATTGCGACGTTAGAGGTGAAATTCTTGGATCGTCGCAAGACGAACAGAAGCGAAAGCATTTGCCAAGTATGTTTTCATTAATCAAGAACGAAAGTTAGAGGTTCGAAGGCGATCAGATACCGCCCTAGTTCTAACCATAAACGATGCCAGCCAGCGATCCGCCGCAGTTCCTCCGATGACTCGGCGGGCAGCCTCCGGGAAACCAAAGCTTTTGGGTTCCGGGGGAAGTATGGTTGCAAAGCTGAAACTTAAAGGAATTGACGGAAGGGCACCACCAGGAGTGGAGCCTGCGGCTTAATTTGACTCAACACGGGAAACCTCACCAGGCCCGGACACCGGAAGGATTGACAGATTGATAGCTCTTTCTTGATTCGGTGGGTGGTGGTGCATGG
>NW_026047241.1:75000-77500 GCF_023864345.2 Schistocerca serialis cubense
TCCCTCCGAAGTTTCCCTCAGGATAGCTGGTGCTCGTACGAGTCTCATCCGGTAAAGCGAATGATTAGAGGCCTTGGGGCCGAAACGACCTCAACCTATTCTCAAACTTTAAATGGGTGAGATCTCCGGCTTGCTTGATATGCTGAAGCCGCGAGCAAACGACTCGGATCGGAGTGCCAAGTGGGCCACTTTTGGTAAGCAGAACTGGCGCTGTGGGATGAACCAAACGCCGAGTTAAGGCGCCCGAATCGACGCTCATGGGAAACCATGAAAGGCGTTGGTTGCTTAAGACAGCAGGACGGTGGCCATGGAAGTCGGAATCCGCTAAGGAGTGTGTAACAACTCACCTGCCGAAGCAACTAGCCCTGAAAATGGATGGCGCTGAAGCGTCGTGCCTATACTCGGCCGTCAGTCTGGCAGTCATGGCCGGTCCTTGCGGCCGGCCGCGAAGCCCTGACGAGTAGGAGGGTCGCGGCGGTGGGCGCAGAAGGGTCTGGGCGTGAGCCTGCCTGGAGCCGCCGTCGGTGCAGATCTTGGTGGTAGTAGCAAATACTCCAGCGAGGCCCTGGAGGGCTGACGCGGAGAAGGGTTTCGTGTGAACAGCCGTTGCACACGAGTCAGTCGATCCTAAGCCCTAGGAGAAATCCGATGTTGATGGGGGCCGTCATAGCATGATGCACTTTGTGCTGGCCCCCGTTGGGCGAAAGGGAATCCGGTTCCTATTCCGGAACCCGGCAGCGGAACCGATACAAGTCGGGCCCCTCTTTTAGAGATGCTCGTCGGGGTAACCCAAAAGGACCCGGAGACGCCGTCGGGAGATCGGGGAAGAGTTTTCTTTTCTGCATGAGCGTTCGAGTTCCCTGGAATCCTCTAGCAGGGAGATAGGGTTTGGAACGCGAAGAGCACCGCAGTTGCGGCGGTGTCCCGATCTTCCCCTCGGACCTTGAAAATCCGGGAGAGGGCCACGTGGAGGTGTCGCGCCGGTTCGTACCCATATCCGCAGCAGGTCTCCAAGGTGAAGAGCCTCTAGTCGATAGAATAATGTAGGTAAGGGAAGTCGGCAAATTGGATCCGTAACTTCGGGATAAGGATTGGCTCTGAGGATCGGGGCGTGTCGGGCTTGGTCGGGAAGTGGGTCAGCGCTAACGTGCCGGGCCTGGGCGAGGTGAGTGCCGTAGGGGTGCCGGTAAGTGCGGGCGTTTAGCGCGGGCGTGGTCTGCTCTCGCCGTTGGTCGGCCTCGTGCTGGCCGGCGGTGCAGGATGCGCGCGCCTGCGCGGCGTTCGCGCCCCGGTGCTTCAACCTGCGTGCAGGATCCGAGCTCGGTCCCGTGCCTTGGCCTCCCACGGATCTTCCTTGCTGCGAGGCCGCGTCCGCCTTAGCGTGCTCCTCCGGGGGCGCGCGGGTGCGCGGATTCTCTTCGGCCGCCATTCAACGATCAACTCAGAACTGGCACGGACTGGGGGAATCCGACTGTCTAATTAAAACAAAGCATTGCGATGGCCCTAGCGGGTGTTGACGCAATGTGATTTCTGCCCAGTGCTCTGAATGTCAACGTGAAGAAATTCAAGCAAGCGCGGGTAAACGGCGGGAGTAACTATGACTCTCTTAAGGTGGCCAAGTGGCGGCGGTGTGGCTGCATCCGGACTTGGCTTTTCGAAGTGCGGTCTTGATGTAGTCGTGCTGCTGCTGCGAGGTGCCTTCCTTGGGTTATGGTTACAGGGAGAGTGATGCGCAATACATGGGCCTAGCCCTCTTAGCCTCTCCTCTCCTGCGGTCTTCTCCCCTTCTCGTGGGCCCGCTGATTTTCGCAGAGTGGAAGACCGCACCAGGGGCTTGGGGGGGTTACCAGCCCCCCCTCGCACTATCCCTTTTTTTTAGTTGGGGGCAGTATTCAGAGAAAAAGTGGTGGCCCTTCCGCTGAAGGTGCCACCCCAACTCCCCCAGCACCTAGCCGGCCAACCGGCCGTGCCGAAAATCTTGTAACTTTTGCAGCTGTATACGCCTGTAGTGAGTGCCACCGCAGCTTCACCACCAAGAACGGTCTCGGGGTCCATCGCCGCCGCCAACACCTTGCGGCCGCCAACGCGGAGATCGTCACGGAGAGGCATCGCGCGAGGTGGACGGAGGAAGAAGTCCTGTCGCCCGCCAAGGCGGAGGCCGAACTGTTCCTCGAGAGGGACGCCCGGTTCTTCTTTGTAAATCAAGAGCTCATCAGGATGTTCCTCGACCGAACGCTTGAGGCAATCAAGTGCCGACGGCGGCAAGCTGCCCACAAGCAGCTTGTCCGCCAATTCATGGAGGCGCTTGAGATCGGTCGGGGGGAAGAGCCGGTGTCCCGCCGGGGAGCAGCGAGCCCGCTGCCTGACGCGGGCGAGGCCGCTGCGCCGCCCGTCGACGCAGCCGAGGACTTCGCGGCCGACACCACCGGGCCGCCGCCGGAGGGGCCGACTGACGCCGCCATCTGGGAGCATCTGGCGGGGCTACCCGCTTCCGCCCAGC
>NW_026047241.1:82500-87500 GCF_023864345.2 Schistocerca serialis cubense
CCCTCAGCATGAGCTCCTGCAACGACGATACCGCCATCTATGGGACGCCAAGCCGACTAAGACATCGATGGGCCCACAGTGCCCATCTTTCGACGCCACCCACAAAGCATGCAGCCTCTGTCGACCACAGCACCCATACGCCAGTGCCTCTGCCGCACGAAGTCGTGGACCGGCAATCACACCACCTGCACCCGTTCGTGCCCCACCCCAACCGCCCAACTCGCATCGCCAGCGGATGAACGGCGGACGTTTCCCGCACTCGTAAGGTGCAATTCACACCTATAACATGCGTTTCATGAAGAGATATTTCCAATATGCGACATTCCCGCTGTCCCTATTCATGAGCTGCGAGCTGTACCACGTACAAGCTACAGACGCGATCGCATTGCTCACTGTACGGATTCTCATGCTGAGCCATCAGCTAGGAAGCGCCCCATCCATGTCGGCACCCGTGGGCGTTGCACTCGCAGTCGCAAAAAACGCTGGGCAAATATATATCTCGGAAGAGTAACGACAGTCCGAGCCTCCTGGCGTTGCACTCGCAGCCGCAAAAAAACGCTGGGCACATATATGTCTCGGAAGAGTAACGACAGTCCGAGTCTCCTGCGTGGGAAGAGTCTTTCTAGGCCCTGACCCACGGGAAGGGTGTAGCTTCCCCCATCCCGGACATTTGACGTCGTCACACTACCGGTATTGACTAATAGACTGATTGCTGATAATCATTAGCCATACACTGGGGGAAACGGCCGACAGGGGCGGCAACATAGTGGAGCCGCAGTGTCACTAATGTACAGAGATAGAACAGTTTCGACTGGAACTAGAGTAACCGTATACACGGCACTGATTAGTAATAGATGCAGAGCCATCAGAATACAGATAATATATACAACCGTCCCTATACATGCTGAAAGACTCTGCACACAATGAGAACCACACGTCAGCCAGACACTCTTATCACACACTACTCTCTTATCACACACAATATCTAACCACCAGCATGGAAGAACATCCAGTGCATCCTCTCCGCCACATGACACAATCCACACTATCATTACCAGACCGGGAGGTCCACCCAGAAAACACAATATCCCACCCTTCCGACATCCGCACATTGCTCAGCTAAGCCACGAACACCCACACATGTCCTACACAGTGGTGCACCCAACATCACAATACTGCCTCCTGTCACAGCACACAAACAATGGCAGGAATGAAAGACACAGATCTGCCACAACCATGGAATCGGAGCGCCGCCTGTCATGAGCCAAAAGTGCATCCTGACGTGACAAATCGGATAATACCGCAGGCATCCAATTACGATAATCACTATCAACGAACCTGCCGCCCCCCCCCCCAATACACCTTTCCCTACAACAATGTGTATCTGAACCTACGCTATATCGTACCTTAACCTAACCTATATCGTACCTTAACCTAACCTATATCGTACCTTAACCTAACCTATATCGTACCTTAACCTAACCTATATCGTACCTTAACCTAACCTATATCGTACCTTAACCTAACCTATATCGTACCTTAACCTAACCTATATCGTACCTTAACCTAACCTATATCGTACCTTAACCTAACCTATATCGTACCTTAACCTAACCTATATCGTGCCTTAACCTAACCTATATCGTGCCTTAACCTAACCTATATCGTGCCTTAACCTAACCTATATCGTGCCTTAACCTAACCTATATCGTGCCTTAACCTAACCTATATCGTGCCTTAACCTAACCTATATCGTGCCTTAACCTAACCTATATCGTGCCTTAACCTAACCTAATTTGTGCCTTAACCTAACCTAATTTGTGCCTTAACCTAACCTAATTTGTGCCTTAACCTAACCTAATTTGTGCCTTAACCTAACCTAATTTGTGCCTTAACCTAACATAATTTGTGCCTTAACCTAACCTAATTTGTGCCTTAACCTAACCTAATTTGTGCCGTAACCTAACCTAATTTGTGCCGTAACGTAACCCATGTTGTGCCGTAACGTAACCCATGTTGTGCCGTAACGTAACCCATGTTGTGCCGTAACGTAACCCATGTTGTGCCGTAACGTAACCCATGTTGTGCCGTAACGTAACCCATGTTGTGCCGTAACGTAACCCATGTTGTGCCGTAACGTAACCCATGTTGTGCCGTAACCTAACCCATGTTGTGCCTTAACCTAACCCATGTTGTGCCTTAACCTAACCCATGTTGTGCCTTAACCTAACCCATGTTGTGCCTTAACCTAACCCATGTTGTGCCTTAACCTAACCCATGTTGTGCCTTAACCTAACCCACGTTGTGCCTTAACCTAACCTACGTTGTGCCTTAACCTAACCCATGTTGTGCCTTAACCTAACCCATGTTGTGCCTTAACCTAACCCATGTTGTGCCTTAACCTAACCCATGTTGTGCCTTAACCTAACCCATGTTGTGCCTTAACCTAACCCATGTTGTGCCTTAACCTAACCCATGTTGTGCCTTAACCTAACCCATGGTGTGCCTTAACCTAACCCATGTTGTGCCTTAACCTAACCCATGTTGTGCCTTAACCTAACCCACGTTGTGCCTTAACCTAACCCACGTTGTGCCTTAACCTAACCCACGTTGTGCCTTAACCTAACCCACGTTGTGCCTTAACCTAACCTACGTTGTGCCTTAACCTAACCCATGTTGTGCCTTAACCTAACCCATGTTGTGCCTTAACCTAACCCATGCTGTGCCTTAACCTAACCCATGTTGTGCCTTAACCTAACCCATGTTGTGCCTTAACCTAACCCATGGTGTGCCTTAACCTAACCCATGGTGTGCCTTAACCTAACCCATGGTGTGCCTTAACCTAACCCATGTTGTGCCTTAACCTAACCCATGTTGTGCCTTAACCTAACCCATGTTGTGCCTTAACCTAACCCATGTTGTGCCTTAACCTAACCCATGTTGTGCCTTAACCTAACCCATGTTGTGCCTTAACCTAACCCATGTTGTGCCTTAACCTAACCCATGTTGTGCCTTAACCTAACCCATGTTGTGCCTTAACCTAACCCATGTTGTGCCTTAACCTAACCCATGTTGTGCCTTAACCTAACCCATGTTGTGCCTTAACCTAACCCATGTTGTGCCTTAACCTAACCCATGTTGTGCCTTAACCTAACCCATGTTGTGCCTTAACCTAACCCATGTTGTGCCTTAACCTAACCCATGTTGTGCCTTAACCTAACCCATGTTGTGCCTTAACCTAACCCATGTTGTGCCTTAACCTAACCCATGTTGTGCCTTAACCTAACCCATGTTGTGCCTTAACCTAACCCATGTTGTGCCTTAACCTAACCCATGTTGTGCCTTAACCTAACCCATGTTGTGCCTTAACCTAACCCATGTTGTGCCTTAACCTAACCCATGTTGTGCCTTAACCTAACCCATGTTGTGCCTTAACCTAACCCATGTTGTGCCTTAACCTAACCCATGTTGTGCCTTAACCTAACCCATGTTGTGCCTTAACCTAACCCATGTTGTGCCTTAACCTAACCCATGTTGTGCCTTAACCTAACCCATGTTGTGCCTTAACCTAACCCATGTTGTGCCTTAACCTAACCCATGTTGTGCCTTAACCTAACCCATGTTGTGCCTTAACCTAACCCATGTTGTGCCTTAACCTAACCCATGTTGTGCCTTAACGTAACCCATGTTGTGCCTTAACGTAACCCATGTTGTGCCTTAACCTAACCTATAATGTGCCTTAACCTAACCTAAAGTGCGCCGTAACCTAAACTATATTGCGCCTTAACCTGACGCACGTTGTCGCTGAACCTGCTCTGTAATTGTTATGCAACCCGTTAAAGTAGTGTAGTGTTGCCTAACCGCAACCCTCGCAATATAGTTCGCTACTCGCACTGCCCGGTCCCCTGTGTATCGCGTCATGTTAAACACCTTGCAGGTGTTGCTGACTTTCCACATGCTCCTGCTATACACTGTAGTGTGGATAGCAGCAGGACGTACATGCCCCCCCCCCTTCCCCCCTGCCTTCGCAAGCTGGTCGGTGAGAAGTTTGCATGTTCAATGCCCTTCGCATGCCGACGTACTCAGCCTACGTTGTGGTACGGCCTGTCACCTGTCCGCCGATGTACGCAAAACCCACAAACTGTACTGCACATTGCTCCGTATGTACTGAATGATACATCGTGGCCCATGTGACCGTATGACGACAGCGCCTAGCAACGGCGGACCATACAGTCCAAATATTGTGCACGCAGCTACGTGTCGTCTCCCTATAAGAGCTGGATTGCAGTGTGGTACGCCATACAGACGTGTGGGAGGAACGGACGCCCTGGATGGCGATCAGCATGAGCAGTCTGTTGATGTAGTGGAGCGTGTATTCGGACGTAGTCGTCTCTTCTCACACACCGTGATAGCATGTTGCACCGCGTTCCACATCTGCGACATGCTGCAGAGGCGGGCTGACAGTCGTTCGCGCAATGGACACCGCATACGTACGGGGTCTACCTTCCACGTGTTCTCTAGGCGTGCACATGTTGTTGCGTCTATGTGGGCAGACGTAGTGTGTTGTGACACCTGACACAGGCATGCAATACTCGTTGCAAATGGCGATGGACGTGTACGTTTGCTGGTGACGTTACGCAAATGAACAACCGGTAACCCGTTGTGGTGCGGTTGTTCTCGCTAGAGGTGAATCAGTGTTGGCGACGATCGGTCGAGCTATTAACCGGTTGTTTCAGGGATACCCACCATGCCCACGAACGTGAAAGGGGACCCACCATGCCCACGAACGTGAAAGGGGATCTGGGTGTGAGGCGATACGCGGCGGTGGCTGGGTGGGACCGTCCCCGGCCGGTGAGGGGGGGCCGCCCGGCGTGCTGGCAGCGCGGTGCGTGGGCGCACGCGCTACAGCCGGCTGGTGGGGGCGGCCGGTGGCAGGCGCGCCGGCCGACGGACGCGGCAGGCGGCGCAGCTGCGCGCCGGCGCCCCCTGCTCGCGGCGCC
>NW_026047241.1:92500-100000 GCF_023864345.2 Schistocerca serialis cubense
GAGCCGCCGTCGGTGCAGATCTTGGTGGTAGTAGCAAATACTCCAGCGAGGCCCTGGAGGGCTGACGCGGAGAAGGGTTTCGTGTGAACAGCCGTTGCACACGAGTCAGTCGATCCTAAGCCCTAGGAGAAATCCGATGTTGATGGGGGCCGTCATAGCATGATGCACTTTGTGCTGGCCCCCGTTGGGCGAAAGGGAATCCGGTTCCTATTCCGGAACCCGGCAGCGGAACCGATACAAGTCGGGCCCCTCTTTTAGAGATGCTCGTCGGGGTAACCCAAAAGGACCCGGAGACGCCGTCGGGAGATCGGGGAAGAGTTTTCTTTTCTGCATGAGCGTTCGAGTTCCCTGGAATCCTCTAGCAGGGAGATAGGGTTTGGAACGCGAAGAGCACCGCAGTTGCGGCGGTGTCCCGATCTTCCCCTCGGACCTTGAAAATCCGGGAGAGGGCCACGTGGAGGTGTCGCGCCGGTTCGTACCCATATCCGCAGCAGGTCTCCAAGGTGAAGAGCCTCTAGTCGATAGAATAATGTAGGTAAGGGAAGTCGGCAAATTGGATCCGTAACTTCGGGATAAGGATTGGCTCTGAGGATCGGGGCGTGTCGGGCTTGGTCGGGAAGTGGGTCAGCGCTAACGTGCCGGGCCTGGGCGAGGTGAGTGCCGTAGGGGTGCCGGTAAGTGCGGGCGTTTAGCGCGGGCGTGGTCTGCTCTCGCCGTTGGTCGGCCTCGTGCTGGCCGGCGGTGCAGGATGCGCGCGCCTGCGCGGCGTTCGCGCCCCGGTGCTTCAACCTGCGTGCAGGATCCGAGCTCGGTCCCGTGCCTTGGCCTCCCACGGATCTTCCTTGCTGCGAGGCCGCGTCCGCCTTAGCGTGCTCCTCCGGGGGCGCGCGGGTGCGCGGATTCTCTTCGGCCGCCATTCAACGATCAACTCAGAACTGGCACGGACTGGGGGAATCCGACTGTCTAATTAAAACAAAGCATTGCGATGGCCCTAGCGGGTGTTGACGCAATGTGATTTCTGCCCAGTGCTCTGAATGTCAACGTGAAGAAATTCAAGCAAGCGCGGGTAAACGGCGGGAGTAACTATGACTCTCTTAAGGTAGCCAAATGCCTCGTCATCTAATTAGTGACGCGCATGAATGGATTAACGAGATTCCCGCTGTCCCTATCTACTATCTTACGAAGGCCGTTATGCTGTCTAACCAGTGGTGGAGTCCACCAATACTGGTAGAAGACGGGCGGCTAAATGTCCGATCTCTCAACCTTCCCGTGGTGTAAGATGTGAGTAGCCGGGCAACCGGTGAAACCAATGAGAGAAGGGCGACTCCCGTGCGGGGTGCAGGCGAAGACGCAGAGGGACTGGGCAACCGGCCTCTCCAAGCCGAGTCTCGCACTCCGCTCGCCGTGGGCGCTAAGGTGTCGGACACTTGTGTCTAGTATCCTTGCTCACTGGCGAATGGCACTTGCTCGCTTCTGCGGCGCTTGCTGTGCTCTGGCTCCGGCCGGGGTGCGGCGGGCGCCGCTTTTGCGTTGGCGGCGCTTGCTGTGCTCTTGGCTCCGGCCGGGGTGCGGTGGGCGCCGCTTTTGCTTTGGCGGCGCCTGCTGTGCTCTTGGCCTTGGCCGGGGTGTGGCGGGTGCCGCTTTTGCGTTGGCGGCGCTTGCTGTGCTCTGGCTCCGGCCGGGGCGCGGCGGGCGCCGCTTTGGCTGTGGCGGCGCTTGCTGTGCTCTTGGCTCCGGCCGGGGTGCGGCGGGCGCCGTTTTTGCGTTGGCGGCGTCTGCTGCGCTCTTGGCTCCGGCCGGGGTGCGGTGGGCGCCGCTTTCACGTTGGCGGCGCTTGCCGTGCTCTTGGCCTTGGCCGGGGTGCGGCGGGCGCCGCTTTTGCGTTAGCGGCGCTTGCTGCGCCCCGGCTCCGGCCGGGGTGTGGCGGGCGCCGCTTTCCCGTAAGGACATTTCGTAATGCATCAGCCATGCTGCGTATGTCTCCTGCAGAGGCTGCAAACCTGTCGGGCGCAAGTCTGAATGGTATAGTGTCTCTCTGCGAGGACGTGCCTCCGTCTCTGCCTGTGTGCGCTACGGAGTTTCACGCCTCACCGTCAGGAACGAAGTATTACCGCGCTCGACTTATCGGACGTGGGATGCATCGCTCCAAGACACAAGTGCCACGGGAGTTAACTCCCGACATGGAGGTTGTCACGCCCTTCGTGCGCCTCCACCTACTGCGAGCGCTTGTAGGTGTCGGACTCGTGAGTCTAGTATCCAAGCTCGTACGTAGGATGTGCGCGTGGCAGCGACGCGTGTCGACAGCTGTTGGCACGCGGCAGTTGCCTTATGCGCATGGTGGTGCGTCCTGCGCGGCTCGCTGGTGGTGGGCTCTCGCTGCGGCGCCGGCCTCGCACATGCTCCGCCCGGCAAATGTCGGACGGCGGTGCGGTTGGCCGGGGTAGCTGCGGGGCTCGTCCGCCGGCTGGGCTGCGCACGGGTGCGCTGCCGTGTCGGATGCGCTGCGCTAGGCCGGGTCGGCTGGGCGGTGCGCGCGCTGCTGGCTGGCGCGGGATGGGCGGTCGGTCTCTGACTGGCGGTCTTCTCTCGCGGCCACGCTGGCGGCGGGCGCTGGCCCTGCTGCGCCCGGCTCGGCAGGCCACGTCCGGACAACTAAGCGGCGCCGGCCGGCCATACGCAATGTTGGCTGTGGTTGGCGCAGGCGGTTGGCGCAATAAGCACAGTGGGGAGTTCTGGCGGTCATCGTTCCTGCTGAAACTAAGTCTCTCACTGCAGAGAACCTAATGTGGAAGCAGGCCGATGTCCACGCGCGGGGAAGGGCGCCTGACTGCGAAGCGCTCTCTGGCCTTCAGAGAATGCAACGCGGACGGCGTCTCGGCCTCGATCGGAGGATTCCTTGGTGGACAACTGCGAAGGGGAGACCGGCAACGGTCACCACAACGCGGAAGTCACCAGGAGCTGCCACAGGAGGATGCTCCTGAGTGGTCTAAGACCACGACCACAGGGACGGAGGCTAATGCAGTCGCCGTACGGGCTCGGCAAACCCGGGGTGCCCTAGCCCGGAGCTGGCAAGCGCTACCAGCGACGGCCGTAAACTGAGATACGCACTTCAACGACTGCTGTGAGGCGCGCAGTGGAACGTCGTGCGTGTTTTGGACCGGTGTCTTGGCTTAACCGCCTGGGCAAGAGAAGGACAATCTCTATAATCACCCCTCACCCTCTGCGTTAGCTGGCGGCTATGGGGCGCAAGGCTGTTGAGTTGTGAACAGTCATGAGTCAGCCACCTCAGAGGACCGGCCGACCCTCTGTTGTATAAGGCTTACCCAGGTGTGCGGGGCGACGCCTGGATGGACAACATAGATCCCTAGCTGTTCGTGGGAACCACATGGACTCTCTCAAACAACCTTGTCCCGACGGAACTGGTGGGCCGTCGCGGAGTCAACACACCAACCATTCGGGGAGCGAGTCGGACACCTCGTGTACTGACGAACTCCCAAAACAAGGGCAGTCGGAGGTCCCTAGACCACAAGACCATGACCCCGCGCTTAGTGCGCCAGAATTGGAGTTCCGGACACCCCGTGTGCGGAGCGCTAAGACTGCCGCTAGCGAGACGCTGTCACGGACGCTTGCTGACACGAGTGAAAGTGACAGTGAGAAAGACCGCAAGGCAAAGCTGAGGAAGCAGAGGAAACACCTGCGAAAAGTGCTTCGGCAAAGATCGCAGAGTGCTGACGCTGCAACCGAGCTAATGCCGCCACCCCGCCAGCCGGCGCCAAGAACGGCGCCCAAGGAGGGAGATAAGCCGGAACCGGCGCAGGTAGCCGGGCGCGAGCCCAGCGGCCCAGTCGGGGATGGCGATACGGGGAAGTCCGAACCGAAGGCGAAGACGAAGGCCTCGCGGCCGACGACGCCGCCGGCGGGAAAGACTGCGGGCGGGCCAAAGCTGGCGCAGGTAGCTGGGCAGAAGCCCGGCGGCCCAGTCGGTGCTGGCACGTCCACCCAGACTCGCCCGGCGGGAGAGACGGAGGCCACACGGCCGAAGACTCAACCGCCGGAAACGGTGAAAAGTGCGCGGAAACTGGCGCAGGTAGCCGGGCAGCAGCCCAGCGGCCCAGTCAGTGAAAGTGCCTGCAGTAGCCGCGCCTCTACGCCAATGTCGGGAACCGAAGGGCGCAAGCCCGGGACTCGACAGAAGAAGAGGCGGAAGAAGAACAAGCAGCCGGACTCGGCGCAGGTAGCCGGGCAAGAGCCCAGCGGCCCAGTCGAGGACGGCAAGTCCCCATACAAGGCAAGCCCCAGCGATCTTGCGACCATACAGCTTATCGCGACGCGGCTCGAGGACGTCCTTGAACTCGTAGACGACTCTCTAAAACCGGGGCAACTGGTGGAGGAGAAAAATCTAAGTGACCTCAAGAGACAACTGAGAGCAAAGTTGTTTGACTGGGCTATGGCGCAGTCGGCCCTCACAGGAAGGGTGGACGCCTTGGAGGAGGAGCTGGCGAGGACGAAAGCGGTGCCCCCGGCGCCGCCAAAGACCTTTGCACAAGTTGCCGCCGCTCTACCCTCGACAGAACGGAAAACGCAGGCGATGATAACAAGAGCCCAGACTGAGAAGGCTACGCTCTTCATCAAGTCAAAGGCAAACGAAAGCGGAGCAGAAGTGAGAAAAAAGTTCACCTCCCTGGTCAAGCCAGAAGTGGATGGTGTGAAGTTCTCACGGGTCACCACAAACGGCCCGACGCTCATCGTTGACGTGGCGTCTGAGACTGATCGTCAAAAACTTCTCGCTAATAACAAACTGACAGAAGCTTTGAAATGCGAACTGCCGAAGAAGCTCAATCCGCAGATAATCATATATCATGTACCTTGCGTCATGAAGAATGAAACTGTGGTTGAGCTAACTAGAAAGCAAAACGACCTTGGGGGACTTTCGGAAACACAATTCCGCCAGGAGTTTAAGCCGAAGTTCCGGACTGGACCAAAGGGCAAACAAACATCACATCTCGTGGTGGAAGTAAGCCCCAAACTCAGAGTTGCCATTCTTAGGCAGAAAAGACTGTACATGGGCTTCGAGTCCATGCCAGTTGATGACTACCTAGACTTGGCTGTCTGCACGCGGTGCCAAGATGTAAACCACTCGGCAAGGTTCTGCAAGCAGGACCCGAGAATAATAACATGCGGGCACTGTGGCGAAAACGGCCACATGAGGAAGGATTGTCGAAAAGCGGGGAACCAACCGGTCTGCATTCCGTGCAAAAAGCGAAATCGCAATTGCGTAACGCCAGGAAAAGAGTGTGAATTTTACAAAATCCTCACACAACGTAAAATCCAGCGGACAGACTATGGGAGACAAGACCTCTCGTCAACCGTCTCCTTACCGGCTGCCGCCTCACCTGTTGCCGACCGGACTGTGAAACATCACAATGCCCGTGTCGGTTAAAATAGGACAGCTGAACTGCGCGCGATCGCAAGCGGTGATGCGCGAGGTGCGACGCCGAGCGGAGGAGGAGTCTTTAGACATTTTATGTCTACAGGAGCCATACTCTAAAGACGGAAAGATCCTGTATATGCCGAATACAGCTCAGATCCTGGCAGGGGGAGAGCACCCTATGGCAGCAATCGCTGTGCTAAATCGATCTCTGAGAGCAGTGAAAGTGGCGCACCTTAGCAACAGATGCATGGTGTTAGCCGAAATAAACACTGGCGATTTCACCTTTTTCGTGCTGAACATGTACTTTCAGTACAGGCATAGAGAAAGGCCGTATATTGACCAGTTAAAAGAGGCGGTTGGGTTCTATCGCAATGACTTGCTCATTTGCACAATGGACGCAAACGCCATGTCACCCCTATGGCACAGTGACATCACGCCTCTCGGCGCGCGACGCGCCGCTAGGCGAGGTGAGAGACTCGCTGAAGCAATTCTCGAGCTCGGACTAGAAGTGTTGAACCGACCAAACTTCCCACCAACTTTTGAAGGTCGCCGGGGAGCGACCTCAAACATAGATGTGACACTCAAGAGTGCACACGTACATCTCCGGGCGGAGAATTGGAAGGTATGGCGGGGAACGACACTAAGTGATCACAATCTGATCACTTTCACTGTAGCCTATGATGGGGAGCCTCCTCCACAAGACCAGGTGAACGGCATCGTCAAGTACAACTGGCGCAAGGCTGATTGGGATCGACTAAGAGGAAATCTAGTGATACCGAATTGGCCAATGGATCGCGTTGTGGACGTGGATAAAGCTGCAGAGGATCTGACGAGGGCTATACAGACAGCAGCAACGGGCGCAGTCCCGTTAGCCCATACAGGGAAAACGCCTAAAGCGCCTTGGAATCCTGAGCTGCAACGTCTCCGACGCGAATGCAGAAGGGCGCGGCGGCAATACCAGCGCAGCATAGGAGATCACATGCGTGAGGCCACGCTTGCGCGGTACAGGCGGGCCAAGGCGGTGTTTAAGCGGACGCTGCACACGGTACGGATTGAGAGTTGGCAGTCTTTCGTTCGTGACAGTCTGGCGGCTGACCCCTGGGGAACGCCGTACAGAATTGCCGCATCGAAAGTTCGGTCACCGACGGTCCTGTCAACCCTAAGGAAGAATGATGGCAGCCACACCAGGGACTGGCAGGAGTCAGCCGAGCTACTTATGAGCACCTTGTTGCCAGATGATAGTAGCGAAGATGAGAATGAGGAACAGGGGAATATGAGGAGACAACTCAATGAGGCGTATGCCAATGAGACGCCAGTTGCTCCATTCACTGAACGTGAAGTTACCATAGCCATTCTCGAATTGCGCCGAAAGAAGGCGACGGGACAAGATGGTCTCGCTGCAGAGGCTCTTCAAGCCTTATGCGCGGAGATCTGCCCTTACCTGACAAACCTCTACAACGAGTGTTTGCGACAGGGACGGGTACCAGAGTCGTGGAAGACTGCTGAAGTGGTTATACTGCGAAAGGGTGATGACAAGGATCCAGAAGTGCCGAAATCGTACCGACCAATCTGTCTCTTGAACTCCATGGCCAAGCTCCAGGAGAAGCTCCTATGCCTCCGGCTAGAGCAACACCGGGAGCTTAGGGGACGAAGTCCCGACCAGTACGGATTCAGGAGGGGCCTGTGTACAGAAGATGCTATAAACAAGGCAATGTCGCTAGTGGACACATCTACCGCTAAGTACGTTGCGGGGATAATGGTCGACATCGCCGGGGCTTTCGATAACCTATGGTGGCCGGCTCTGTTCGACAGCCTAAGGAAGTTGGAATGTCCTGGGCCCCTGTACCGGTGCCTGCTTGACTACTGCCGACACCGGCGGGCGGTCTTGCGGTGCCCGGGGCGGGCGGTTGAGAAGTTGATCACTAAGGGATGCCCACAGGGCTCAGTCTGCGGTCCCATATTCTGGGACGTGGGTTTGGAACCTGTGCTGGAGGAACTTGGGGAACTGCGACAAGTGCGAGGCGTGGTGGCGTACGCTGATGACATTCTTCTAGTGATAGAAGGTGATT
>NW_026047241.1:105000-112500 GCF_023864345.2 Schistocerca serialis cubense
TCACTATCAACGAACCTGCCGCCCCCCCCCCCAATACACCTTTCCCTACAACAATGTGTATCTGAACCTACGCTATATCGTACCTTAACCTAACCTATATCGTACCTTAACCTAACCTATATCGTACCTTAACCTAACCTATATCGTACCTTAACCTAACCTATATCGTACCTTAACCTAACCTATATCGTACCTTAACCTAACCTATATCGTACCTTAACCTAACCTATATCGTACCTTAACCTAACCTATATCGTACCTTAACCTAACCTATATCGTACCTTAACCTAACCTATATCGTGCCTTAACCTAACCTATATCGTGCCTTAACCTAACCTATATCGTGCCTTAACCTAACCTATATCGTGCCTTAACCTAACCTATATCGTGCCTTAACCTAACCTATATCGTGCCTTAACCTAACCTATATCGTGCCTTAACCTAACCTATATCGTGCCTTAACCTAACCTAATTTGTGCCTTAACCTAACCTAATTTGTGCCTTAACCTAACCTAATTTGTGCCTTAACCTAACCTAATTTGTGCCTTAACCTAACCTAATTTGTGCCTTAACCTAACCTAATTTGTGCCTTAACCTAACCTAATTTGTGCCGTAACCTAACCTAATTTGTGCCGTAACGTAACCCATGTTGTGCCGTAACGTAACCCATGTTGTGCCGTAACGTAACCCATGTTGTGCCGTAACGTAACCCATGTTGTGCCGTAACGTAACCCATGTTGTGCCGTAACGTAACCCATGTTGTGCCGTAACGTAACCCATGTTGTGCCGTAACGTAACCCATGTTGTGCCGTAACCTAACCCATGTTGTGCCTTAACCTAACCCATGTTGTGCCTTAACCTAACCCATGTTGTGCCTTAACCTAACCCATGTTGTGCCTTAACCTAACCCATGTTGTGCCTTAACCTAACCCATGTTGTGCCTTAACCTAACCCACGTTGTGCCTTAACCTAACCTACGTTGTGCCTTAACCTAACCCATGTTGTGCCTTAACCTAACCCATGTTGTGCCTTAACCTAACCCATGTTGTGCCTTAACCTAACCCATGTTGTGCCTTAACCTAACCCATGTTGTGCCTTAACCTAACCCATGTTGTGCCTTAACCTAACCCATGTTGTGCCTTAACCTAACCCATGGTGTGCCTTAACCTAACCCATGTTGTGCCTTAACCTAACCCATGTTGTGCCTTAACCTAACCCACGTTGTGCCTTAACCTAACCCACGTTGTGCCTTAACCTAACCCACGTTGTGCCTTAACCTAACCCACGTTGTGCCTTAACCTAACCTACGTTGTGCCTTAACCTAACCCATGTTGTGCCTTAACCTAACCCATGTTGTGCCTTAACCTAACCCATGTTGTGCCTTAACCTAACCCATGTTGTGCCTTAACCTAACCCATGTTGTGCCTTAACCTAACCCATGGTGTGCCTTAACCTAACCCATGGTGTGCCTTAACCTAACCCATGGTGTGCCTTAACCTAACCCATGTTGTGCCTTAACCTAACCCATGTTGTGCCTTAACCTAACCCATGTTGTGCCTTAACCTAACCCATGTTGTGCCTTAACCTAACCCATGTTGTGCCTTAACCTAACCCATGTTGTGCCTTAACCTAACCCGTGTTGTGCCTTAACCTAACCCATGTTGTGCCTTAACCTAACCCATGTTGTGCCTTAACCTAACCCATGTTGTGCCTTAACCTAACCCATGTTGTGCCTTAACCTAACCCATGTTGTGCCTTAACCTAACCCATGTTGTGCCTTAACCTAACCCATGTTGTGCCTTAACCTAACCCATGTTGTGCCTTAACCTAACCCATGTTGTGCCTTAACCTAACCCATGTTGTGCCTTAACCTAACCCATGTTGTGCCTTAACCTAACCCATGTTGTGCCTTAACCTAACCCATGTTGTGCCTTAACCTAACCCATGTTGTGCCTTAACCTAACCCATGTTGTGCCTTAACCTAACCCATGTTGTGCCTTAACCTAACCCATGTTGTGCCTTAACCTAACCCATGTTGTGCCTTAACCTAACCCATGTTGTGCCTTAACCTAACCCATGTTGTGCCTTAACCTAACCCATGTTGTGCCTTAACCTAACCCATGTTGTGCCTTAACCTAACCCATGTTGTGCCTTAACCTAACCCATGTTGTGCCTTAACCTAACCCATGTTGTGCCTTAACCTAACCCATGTTGTGCCTTAACCTAACCCATGTTGTGCCTTAACGTAACCCATGTTGTGCCTTAACGTAACCCATGTTGTGCCTTAACCTAACCTATAATGTGCCTTAACCTAACCTAAAGTGCGCCGTAACCTAAACTATATTGCGCCTTAACCTGACGCACGTTGTCGCTGAACCTGCTCTGTAATTGTTATGCAACCCGTTAAAGTAGTGTAGTGTTGCCTAACCGCAACCCTCGCAATATAGTTCGCTACTCGCACTGCCCGGTCCCCTGTGTATCGCGTCATGTTAAACACCTTGCAGGTGTTGCTGACTTTCCACATGCTCCTGCTATACACTGTAGTGTGGATAGCAGCAGGACGTACATGCCCCCCCCCTTCCCCCCTGCCTTCGCAAGCTGGTCGGTGAGAAGTTTGCATGTTCAATGCCCTTCGCATGCCGACGTACTCAGCCTACGTTGTGGTACGGCCTGTCACCTGTCCGCCGATGTACGCAAAACCCACAAACTGTACTGCACATTGCTCCGTATGTACTGAATGATACATCGTGGCCCATGTGACCGTATGACGACAGCGCCTAGCAACGGCGGACCATACAGTCCAAATATTGTGCACGCAGCTACGTGTCGTCTCCCTATAAGAGCTGGATTGCAGTGTGGTACGCCATACAGACGTGTGGGAGGAACGGACGCCCTGGATGGCGATCAGCATGAGCAGTCTGTTGATGTAGTGGAGCGTGTATTCGGACGTAGTCGTCTCTTCTCACACACCGTGATAGCATGTTGCACCGCGTTCCACATCTGCGACATGCTGCAGAGGCGGGCTGACAGTCGTTCGCGCAATGGACACCGCATACGTACGGGGTCTACCTTCCACGTGTTCTCTAGGCGTGCACATGTTGTTGCGTCTATGTGGGCAGACGTAGTGTGTTGTGACACCTGACACAGGCATGCAATACTCGTTGCAAATGGCGATGGACGTGTACGTTTGCTGGTGACGTTACGCAAATGAACAACCGGTAACCCGTTGTGGTGCGGTTGTTCTCGCTAGAGGTGAATCAGTGTTGGCGACGATCGGTCGAGCTATTAACCGGTTGTTTCAGGGATACCCACCATGCCCACGAACGTGAAAGGGGACCCACCATGCCCACGAACGTGAAAGGGGATCTGGGTGTGAGGCGATACGCGGCGGTGGCTGGGTGGGACCGTCCCCGGCCGGTGAGGGGGGGCCGCCCGGCGTGCTGGCAGCGCGGTGCGTGGGCGCACGCGCTACAGCCGGCTGGTGGGGGCGGCCGGTGGCAGGCGCGCCGGCCGACGGACGCGGCAGGCGGCGCAGCTGCGCGCCGGCGCCCCCTGCTCGCGGCGCCTTGCGGCCAAAGTAGGTCCTCGCGGGCCCGGTGCGAAGCGCGGTGGCCATCTGCAGTGTGCTGGTCCGATTGAGGACTTTGTGCGCTGAGGATGCGCCGCCGCCCGGCGCTCGGCGCCGCGACGCCGTCTGCTGCTCGGTCGCCCCAGCGGTTCTCGCAGGTGGTTTGTATCGCAGCTGTGCGGACGTGTTGGCGCGTGCGCTGTGCTGGGAGAGTTCGCTTCGGCACCCAAGTAGGGCTTTTGTCCTTCTGTGGCGCTGGCGTTGGAGCTGCCGGTCACCGTAGGTGGCGCGTGTTGTCTCCCGCCGGCAATGCCACGACAGCACGCTCCCGGGCCTCTGTCGGCAGCGGCAAGCTCAGTTGGGAGCACGGGTGGTCGCACCTAAAGCGTCTACTCGCCTAACTCCGGGCGATTGCGCCTCTCTCGAACCCGACCAAGTACTTAGGACGGCGCTGCGCGCCGCCGGGACCTGAGAGGGTTTCGAGGTGTGTTGTGCAGGGGAGCTCAGCCTCCTCCTGTTTGCAGAATAATTGAGCGGACGCTTGCGTGTTCGCGCGGGCCCCCGGGACACACTCCCGGGCGGCCGGCTGCTCAGCTCTAGTTGACGCAGCTCCCTGGTTGATCCTGCCAGTAGTCATATGCTTGTCTCAAAGATTAAGCCATGCATGTCTCAGTACAAGCCGCATTAAGGTGAAACCGCGAATGGCTCATTAAATCAGTTATGGTTCCTTAGATCGTACCCACGTTACTTGGATAACTGTGGTAATTCTAGAGCTAATACATGCAAACAGAGTCCCGACCAGAGATGGAAGGGACGCTTTTATTAGATCAAAACCAATCGGTCGGCTCGTCCGGTCCGTTTGCCTTGGTGACTCTGAATAACTTAGGGCTGATCGCACGGTCCTCGTACCGGCGACGCATCTTTCAAATGTCTGCCTTATCAACTGTCGATGGTAGGTTCTGCGCCTACCATGGTTGTAACGGGTAACGGGGAATCAGGGTTCGATTCCGGAGAGGGAGCCTGAGAAACGGCTACCACATCCAAGGAAGGCAGCAGGCGCGCAAATTACCCACTCCCGGCACGGGGAGGTAGTGACGAAAAATAACGATACGGGACTCATCCGAGGCCCCGTAATCGGAATGAGTACACTTTAAATCCTTTAACGAGTATCTATTGGAGGGCAAGTCTGGTGCCAGCAGCCGCGGTAATTCCAGCTCCAATAGCGTATATTAAAGTTGTTGCGGTTAAAAAGCTCGTAGTTGGATTTGTGTCCCACGCTGTTGGTTCACCGCCCGTCGGTGTTTAACTGGCATGTATCGTGGGACGTCCTGCCGGTGGGGCGAGCCGAAGGCGTGCGACCGCCTCGTGCGTGCTCGTGCGTCCCGAGGCGGACCCCGTTGAAATCCTACCAGGGTGCTCTTTATTGAGTGTCTCGGTGGGCCGGCACGTTTACTTTGAACAAATTAGAGTGCTTAAAGCAGGCAAGCCCGCCTGAATACTGTGTGCATGGAATAATGGAATAGGACCTCGGTTCTATTTTGTTGGTTTTCGGAACCCGAGGTAATGATTAATAGGGACAGGCGGGGGCATTCGTATTGCGACGTTAGAGGTGAAATTCTTGGATCGTCGCAAGACGAACAGAAGCGAAAGCATTTGCCAAGTATGTTTTCATTAATCAAGAACGAAAGTTAGAGGTTCGAAGGCGATCAGATACCGCCCTAGTTCTAACCATAAACGATGCCAGCCAGCGATCCGCCGCAGTTCCTCCGATGACTCGGCGGGCAGCCTCCGGGAAACCAAAGCTTTTGGGTTCCGGGGGAAGTATGGTTGCAAAGCTGAAACTTAAAGGAATTGACGGAAGGGCACCACCAGGAGTGGAGCCTGCGGCTTAATTTGACTCAACACGGGAAACCTCACCAGGCCCGGACACCGGAAGGATTGACAGATTGATAGCTCTTTCTTGATTCGGTGGGTGGTGGTGCATGGCCGTTCTTAGTTGGTGGAGCGATTTGTCTGGTTAATTCCGATAACGAACGAGACTCTAGCCTGCTAACTAGTCGCGTGACATCCTTCGTGCTGTCAGCGATTACTTTTCTTCTTAGAGGGACAGGCGGCTTCTAGCCGCACGAGATTGAGCAATAACAGGTCTGTGATGCCCTTAGATGTTCTGGGCCGCACGCGCGCTACACTGAAGGAATCAGCGTGTCTTCCTAGGCCGAAAGGTCGGGGTAACCCGCTGAACCTCCTTCGTGCTAGGGATTGGGGCTTGCAATTGTTCCCCATGAACGAGGAATTCCCAGTAAGCGCGAGTCATAAGCTCGCGTTGATTACGTCCCTGCCCTTTGTACACACCGCCCGTCGCTACTACCGATTGAATGATTTAGTGAGGTCTTCGGACTGGTACGCGGCATTGACTCTGTCGTTGCCGATGCTACCGGAAAATTGACCAAACTTGATCATTTAGAGGAAGTAAAAGTCGTAACAAGGTTTCCGTAGGTGAACCTGCGGAAGGATCATTACCGACTAGACTGCATGTCTTTCGATGTGCGTGTCGTGTCGCGCAACACGCTACCTGTACGGCTCGCAGTAGCTGTGCGCCGCGTGCGGAACCACGCGTTCGTCTCAAAACTAACGGCAATGTTGTGTGGTACGAGCGCTGAAGCGCTGGAGCGGCTGGCCTGCGGCACCTGGCGCCTGGCGCCGGTTTTGAATGACTTTCGCCCGAGTGCCTGTCCGCTCCGGTGTGGAGCCGTACGACGCCCATCGGCCGTGAGGCCGTTGGACACTGAACGCTGGAACAGGGGCCGCCACACGCCTCAGTCCCGCCTATGCAACTGTCTTGAAAGAGATAGTGGAAACTACGAAAAGATCACCCAGGACGGTGGATCACTCGGCTCGTGGGTCGATGAAGAACGCAGCAAATTGCGCGTCGACATGTGAACTGCAGGACACATGAACATCGACGTTTCGAACGCACATTGCGGTCCATGGATTCCGTTCCCGGGCCACGTCTGGCTGAGGGTCGGCTACGTATACTGAAGCGCGCGGCGTTTGCCCCGCTTCGCAGACCTGGGAGTGTCGTGGCCACCTGTGGGGCCGGCCGCGTCTCCTTAAACGTGCGATGCGCGCCCGTCGCCTGGCGGTTCGCATACCGGTACTTACTCGGTAGCGTGCACAGCCGGCTGGCGGTGTGGCGTGCGACACCTCGTACAACGACCTCAGAGCAGGCGAGACTACCCGCTGAATTTAAGCATATTACTAAGCGGAGGAAAAGAAACTAACAAGGATTCCCCCAGTAGCGGCGAGCGAACAGGGAAGAGTCCAGCACCGAACCCCGCAGGCTGCCGCCTGTCGTGGCATGTGGTGTTTGGGAGGGTCCACTACCCCGACGCCTCGCGCCGAGCCCAAGTCCAACTTGAATGAGGCCACGGCCCGTAGAGGGTGCCAGGCCCGTAGCGGCCGGTGCGAGCGTCGGCGGGACCTCTCCTTCGAGTCGGGTTGCTTGAGAGTGCAGCTCCAAGTGGGTGGTAAACTCCATCTGAGACTAAATATGACCACGAGACCGATAGCGAACAAGTACCGTGAGGGAAAGTTGAAAAGAACTTTGAAGAGAGAGTTCAAAAGTACGTGAAACCGTTCTGGGGTAAACGTGAGAAGTCCGAAAGGTCGAACGGGTGAGATTCACGCCCATCCGGCCACTGGCCTCCGCCCTCGGCAGATGGGGCCGGCCGCCCGCGCGGAGCAATCCGCGGCGGGGTCGTGTCCGGTTGCCTTTCCACTCGCCGCGGGGTGGGGCCGTTCCGGTGTGCGGTGGGCCGCACTTCTCCCCTAGTAGGACGTCGCGACCCGCTGGGTGCCGGCCTACGGCCCGGGTGCGCAGCCTGTCCTTCCGCGGGCCTCGGTTCGCGTCTGTTGGGCAGAGCCCCGGTGTC
>NW_026047241.1:117500-122500 GCF_023864345.2 Schistocerca serialis cubense
TCACACTACCGGTATTGACTAATAGACTGATTGCTGATAATCATTAGCCATACACTGGGGGAAACGGCCGACAGGGGCGGCAACATAGTGGAGCCGCAGTGTCACTAATGTACAGAGATAGAACAGTTTCGACTGGAACTAGAGTAACCGTATACACGGCACTGATTAGTAATAGATGCAGAGCCATCAGAATACAGATAATATATACAACCGTCCCTATACATGCTGAAAGACTCTGCACACAATGAGAACCACACGTCAGCCAGACACTCTTATCACACACTACTCTCTTATCACACACAATATCTAACCACCAGCATGGAAGAACATCCAGTGCATCCTCTCCGCCACATGACACAATCCACACTATCATTACCAGACCGGGAGGTCCACCCAGAAAACACAATATCCCACCCTTCCGACATCCGCACATTGCTCAGCTAAGCCACGAACACCCACACATGTCCTACACAGTGGTGCACCCAACATCACAATACTGCCTCCTGTCACAGCACACAAACAATGGCAGGAATGAAAGACACAGATCTGCCACAACCATGGAATCGGAGCGCCGCCTGTCATGAGCCAAAAGTGCATCCTGACGTGACAAATCGGATAATACCGCAGGCATCCAATTACGATAATCACTATCAACGAACCTGCCGCCCCCCCCCCCAATACACCTTTCCCTACAACAATGTGTATCTGAACCTACGCTATATCGTACCTTAACCTAACCTATATCGTACCTTAACCTAACCTATATCGTACCTTAACCTAACCTATATCGTACCTTAACCTAACCTATATCGTACCTTAACCTAACCTATATCGTACCTTAACCTAACCTATATCGTACCTTAACCTAACCTATATCGTACCTTAACCTAACCTATATCGTACCTTAACCTAACCTATATCGTGCCTTAACCTAACCTATATCGTGCCTTAACCTAACCTATATCGTGCCTTAACCTAACCTATATCGTGCCTTAACCTAACCTATATCGTGCCTTAACCTAACCTATATCGTGCCTTAACCTAACCTATATCGTGCCTTAACCTAACCTAATTTGTGCCTTAACCTAACCTAATTTGTGCCTTAACCTAACCTAATTTGTGCCTTAACCTAACCTAATTTGTGCCTTAACCTAACCTAATTTGTGCCTTAACCTAACCTAATTTGTGCCTTAACCTAACCTAATTTGTGCCTTAACCTAACCTAATTTGTGCCGTAACCTAACCTAATTTGTGCCGTAACGTAACCCATGTTGTGCCGTAACGTAACCCATGTTGTGCCGTAACGTAACCCATGTTGTGCCGTAACGTAACCCATGTTGTGCCGTAACGTAACCCATGTTGTGCCGTAACGTAACCCATGTTGTGCCGTAACGTAACCCATGTTGTGCCGTAACCTAACCCATGTTGTGCCTTAACCTAACCCATGTT
This sequence comes from Schistocerca serialis cubense, assembly GCF_023864345.2. NCBI lineage: Eukaryota > Metazoa > Arthropoda > Insecta > Orthoptera > Acrididae > Schistocerca > Schistocerca serialis. The sequence goes on from NW_026047241.1 coordinate 118,950, forward strand.
GTGCCTTAACCTAACCCATGTTGTGCCTTAACCTAACCCATGTTGTGCCTTAACCTAACCCATGTTGTGCCTTAACCTAACCCATGTTGTGCCTTAACCTAACCCACGTTGTGCCTTAACCTAACCTACGTTGTGCCTTAACCTAACCCATGTTGTGCCTTAACCTAACCCATGTTGTGCCTTAACCTAACCCATGTTGTGCCTTAACCTAACCCATGTTGTGCCTTAACCTAACCCATGTTGTGCCTTAACCTAACCCATGTTGTGCCTTAACCTAACCCATGGTGTGCCTTAACCTAACCCATGTTGTGCCTTAACCTAACCCATGTTGTGCCTTAACCTAACCCACGTTGTGCCTTAACCTAACCCACGTTGTGCCTTAACCTAACCCACGTTGTGCCTTAACCTAACCCACGTTGTGCCTTAACCTAACCTACGTTGTGCCTTAACCTAACCCATGTTGTGCCTTAACCTAACCCATGTTGTGCCTTAACCTAACCCATGTTGTGCCTTAACCTAACCCATGTTGTGCCTTAACCTAACCCATGTTGTGCCTTAACCTAACCCATGGTGTGCCTTAACCTAACCCATGGTGTGCCTTAACCTAACCCATGGTGTGCCTTAACCTAACCCATGTTGTGCCTTAACCTAACCCATGTTGTGCCTTAACCTAACCCATGTTGTGCCTTAACCTAACCCATGTTGTGCCTTAACCTAACCCATGTTGTGCCTTAACCTAACCCATGTTGTGCCTTAACCTAACCCATGTTGTGCCTTAACCTAACCCATGTTGTGCCTTAACCTAACCCATGTTGTGCCTTAACCTAACCCATGTTGTGCCTTAACCTAACCCATGTTGTGCCTTAACCTAACCCATGTTGTGCCTTAACCTAACCCATGTTGTGCCTTAACCTAACCCATGTTGTGCCTTAACCTAACCCATGTTGTGCCTTAACCTAACCCATGTTGTGCCTTAACCTAACCCATGTTGTGCCTTAACCTAACCCATGTTGTGCCTTAACCTAACCCATGTTGTGCCTTAACCTAACCCATGTTGTGCCTTAACCTAACCCATGTTGTGCCTTAACCTAACCCATGTTGTGCCTTAACCTAACCCATGTTGTGCCTTAACCTAACCCATGTTGTGCCTTAACCTAACCCATGTTGTGCCTTAACCTAACCCATGTTGTGCCTTAACCTAACCCATGTTGTGCCTTAACCTAACCCATGTTGTGCCTTAACCTAACCCATGTTGTGCCTTAACCTAACCCATGTTGTGCCTTAACCTAACCCATGTTGTGCCTTAACCTAACCCATGTTGTGCCTTAACCTAACCCATGTTGTGCCTTAACCTAACCCATGTTGTGCCTTAACCTAACCCATGTTGTGCCTTAACCTAACCCATGTTGTGCCTTAACGTAACCCATGTTGTGCCTTAACGTAACCCATGTTGTGCCTTAACCTAACCTATAATGTGCCTTAACCTAACCTAAAGTGCGCCGTAACCTAAACTATATTGCGCCTTAACCTGACGCACGTTGTCGCTGAACCTGCTCTGTAATTGTTATGCAACCCGTTAAAGTAGTGTAGTGTTGCCTAACCGCAACCCTCGCAATATAGTTCGCTACTCGCACTGCCCGGTCCCCTGTGTATCGCGTCATGTTAAACACCTTGCAGGTGTTGCTGACTTTCCACATGCTCCTGCTATACACTGTAGTGTGGATAGCAGCAGGACGTACATGCCCCCCCCCCTTCCCCCCTGCCTTCGCAAGCTGGTCGGTGAGAAGTTTGCATGTTCAATGCCCTTCGCATGCCGACGTACTCAGCCTACGTTGTGGTACGGCCTGTCACCTGTCCGCCGATGTACGCAAAACCCACAAACTGTACTGCACATTGCTCCGTATGTACTGAATGATACATCGTGGCCCATGTGACCGTATGACGACAGCGCCTAGCAACGGCGGACCATACAGTCCAAATATTGTGCACGCAGCTACGTGTCGTCTCCCTATAAGAGCTGGATTGCAGTGTGGTACGCCATACAGACGTGTGGGAGGAACGGACGCCCTGGATGGCGATCAGCATGAGCAGTCTGTTGATGTAGTGGAGCGTGTATTCGGACGTAGTCGTCTCTTCTCACACACCGTGATAGCATGTTGCACCGCGTTCCACATCTGCGACATGCTGCAGAGGCGGGCTGACAGTCGTTCGCGCAATGGACACCGCATACGTACGGGGTCTACCTTCCACGTGTTCTCTAGGCGTGCACATGTTGTTGCGTCTATGTGGGCAGACGTAGTGTGTTGTGACACCTGACACAGGCATGCAATACTCGTTGCAAATGGCGATGGACGTGTACGTTTGCTGGTGACGTTACGCAAATGAACAACCGGTAACCCGTTGTGGTGCGGTTGTTCTCGCTAGAGGTGAATCAGTGTTGGCGACGATCGGTCGAGCTATTAACCGGTTGTTTCAGGGATACCCACCATGCCCACGAACGTGAAAGGGGACCCACCATGCCCACGAACGTGAAAGGGGATCTGGGTGTGAGGCGATACGCGGCGGTGGCTGGGTGGGACCGTCCCCGGCCGGTGAGGGGGGGCCGCCCGGCGTGCTGGCAGCGCGGTGCGTGGGCGCACGCGCTACAGCCGGCTGGTGGGGGCGGCCGGTGGCAGGCGCGCCGGCCGACGGACGCGGCAGGCGGCGCAGCTGCGCGCCGGCGCCCCCTGCTCGCGGCGCCTTGCGGCCAAAGTAGGTCCTCGCGGGCCCGGTGCGAAGCGCGGTGGCCATCTGCAGTGTGCTGGTCCGATTGAGGACTTTGTGCGCTGAGGATGCGCCGCCGCCCGGCGCTCGGCGCCGCGACGCCGTCTGCTGCTCGGTCGCCCCAGCGGTTCTCGCAGGTGGTTTGTATCGCAGCTGTGCGGACGTGTTGGCGCGTGCGCTGTGCTGGGAGAGTTCGCTTCGGCACCCAAGTAGGGCTTTTGTCCTTCTGTGGCGCTGGCGTTGGAGCTGCCGGTCACCGTAGGTGGCGCGTGTTGTCTCCCGCCGGCAATGCCACGACAGCACGCTCCCGGGCCTCTGTCGGCAGCGGCAAGCTCAGTTGGGAGCACGGGTGGTCGCACCTAAAGCGTCTACTCGCCTAACTCCGGGCGATTGCGCCTCTCTCGAACCCGACCAAGTACTTAGGACGGCGCTGCGCGCCGCCGGGACCTGAGAGGGTTTCGAGGTGTGTTGTGCAGGGGAGCTCAGCCTCCTCCTGTTTGCAGAATAATTGAGCGGACGCTTGCGTGTTCGCGCGGGCCCCCGGGACACACTCCCGGGCGGCCGGCTGCTCAGCTCTAGTTGACGCAGCTCCCTGGTTGATCCTGCCAGTAGTCATATGCTTGTCTCAAAGATTAAGCCATGCATGTCTCAGTACAAGCCGCATTAAGGTGAAACCGCGAATGGCTCATTAAATCAGTTATGGTTCCTTAGATCGTACCCACGTTACTTGGATAACTGTGGTAATTCTAGAGCTAATACATGCAAACAGAGTCCCGACCAGAGATGGA
>NW_026047241.1:130000-135000 GCF_023864345.2 Schistocerca serialis cubense
GACCGGCAATCACACCACCTGCACCCGTTCGTGCCCCACCCCAACCGCCCAACTCGCATCGCCAGCGGATGAACGGCGGACGTTTCCCGCACTCGTAAGGTGCAATTCACACCTATAACATGCGTTTCATGAAGAGATATTTCCAATATGCGACATTCCCGCTGTCCCTATTCATGAGCTGCGAGCTGTACCACGTACAAGCTACAGACGCGATCGCATTGCTCACTGTACGGATTCTCATGCTGAGCCATCAGCTAGGAAGCGCCCCATCCATGTCGGCACCCGTGGGCGTTGCACTCGCAGTCGCAAAAAACGCTGGGCAAATATATATCTCGGAAGAGTAACGACAGTCCGAGCCTCCTGGCGTTGCACTCGCAGCCGCAAAAAAACGCTGGGCACATATATGTCTCGGAAGAGTAACGACAGTCCGAGTCTCCTGCGTGGGAAGAGTCTTTCTAGGCCCTGACCCACGGGAAGGGTGTAGCTTCCCCCATCCCGGACATTTGACGTCGTCACACTACCGGTATTGACTAATAGACTGATTGCTGATAATCATTAGCCATACACTGGGGGAAACGGCCGACAGGGGCGGCAACATAGTGGAGCCGCAGTGTCACTAATGTACAGAGATAGAACAGTTTCGACTGGAACTAGAGTAACCGTATACACGGCACTGATTAGTAATAGATGCAGAGCCATCAGAATACAGATAATATATACAACCGTCCCTATACATGCTGAAAGACTCTGCACACAATGAGAACCACACGTCAGCCAGACACTCTTATCACACACTACTCTCTTATCACACACAATATCTAACCACCAGCATGGAAGAACATCCAGTGCATCCTCTCCGCCACATGACACAATCCACACTATCATTACCAGACCGGGAGGTCCACCCAGAAAACACAATATCCCACCCTTCCGACATCCGCACATTGCTCAGCTAAGCCACGAACACCCACACATGTCCTACACAGTGGTGCACCCAACATCACAATACTGCCTCCTGTCACAGCACACAAACAATGGCAGGAATGAAAGACACAGATCTGCCACAACCATGGAATCGGAGCGCCGCCTGTCATGAGCCAAAAGTGCATCCTGACGTGACAAATCGGATAATACCGCAGGCATCCAATTACGATAATCACTATCAACGAACCTGCCGCCCCCCCCCCCCAATACACCTTTCCCTACAACAATGTGTATCTGAACCTACGCTATATCGTACCTTAACCTAACCTATATCGTACCTTAACCTAACCTATATCGTACCTTAACCTAACCTATATCGTACCTTAACCTAACCTATATCGTACCTTAACCTAACCTATATCGTACCTTAACCTAACCTATATCGTACCTTAACCTAACCTATATCGTACCTTAACCTAACCTATATCGTACCTTAACCTAACCTATATCGTACCTTAACCTAACCTATATCGTGCCTTAACCTAACCTATATCGTGCCTTAACCTAACCTATATCGTGCCTTAACCTAACCTATATCGTGCCTTAACCTAACCTATATCGTGCCTTAACCTAACCTATATCGTGCCTTAACCTAACCTATATCGTGCCTTAACCTAACCTAATTTGTGCCTTAACCTAACCTAATTTGTGCCTTAACCTAACCTAATTTGTGCCTTAACCTAACCTAATTTGTGCCTTAACCTAACCTAATTTGTGCCTTAACCTAACCTAATTTGTGCCGTAACCTAACCTAATTTGTGCCGTAACGTAACCCATGTTGTGCCGTAACGTAACCCATGTTGTGCCGTAACGTAACCCATGTTGTGCCGTAACGTAACCCATGTTGTGCCGTAACGTAACCCATGTTGTGCCGTAACGTAACCCATGTTGTGCCGTAACGTAACCCATGTTGTGCCGTAACGTAACCCATGTTGTGCCGTAACCTAACCCATGTTGTGCCTTAACCTAACCCATGTTGTGCCTTAACCTAACCCATGTTGTGCCTTAACCTAACCCATGTTGTGCCTTAACCTAACCCATGTTGTGCCTTAACCTAACCCATGTTGTGCCTTAACCTAACCCACGTTGTGCCTTAACCTAACCTACGTTGTGCCTTAACCTAACCCATGTTGTGCCTTAACCTAACCCATGTTGTGCCTTAACCTAACCCATGTTGTGCCTTAACCTAACCCATGTTGTGCCTTAACCTAACCCATGTTGTGCCTTAACCTAACCCATGTTGTGCCTTAACCTAACCCATGTTGTGCCTTAACCTAACCCATGGTGTGCCTTAACCTAACCCATGTTGTGCCTTAACCTAACCCATGTTGTGCCTTAACCTAACCCACGTTGTGCCTTAACCTAACCCACGTTGTGCCTTAACCTAACCCACGTTGTGCCTTAACCTAACCCACGTTGTGCCTTAACCTAACCTACGTTGTGCCTTAACCTAACCCATGTTGTGCCTTAACCTAACCCATGTTGTGCCTTAACCTAACCCATGTTGTGCCTTAACCTAACCCATGTTGTGCCTTAACCTAACCCATGGTGTGCCTTAACCTAACCCATGGTGTGCCTTAACCTAACCCATGGTGTGCCTTAACCTAACCCATGTTGTGCCTTAACCTAACCCATGTTGTGCCTTAACCTAACCCATGTTGTGCCTTAACCTAACCCATGTTGTGCCTTAACCTAACCCATGTTGTGCCTTAACCTAACCCATGTTGTGCCTTAACCTAACCCATGTTGTGCCTTAACCTAACCCATGTTGTGCCTTAACCTAACCCATGTTGTGCCTTAACCTAACCCATGTTGTGCCTTAACCTAACCCATGTTGTGCCTTAACCTAACCCATGTTGTGCCTTAACCTAACCCATGTTGTGCCTTAACCTAACCCATGTTGTGCCTTAACCTAACCCATGTTGTGCCTTAACCTAACCCATGTTGTGCCTTAACCTAACCCATGTTGTGCCTTAACCTAACCCATGTTGTGCCTTAACCTAACCCATGTTGTGCCTTAACCTAACCCATGTTGTGCCTTAACCTAACCCATGTTGTGCCTTAACCTAACCCATGTTGTGCCTTAACCTAACCCATGTTGTGCCTTAACCTAACCCATGTTGTGCCTTAACCTAACCCATGTTGTGCCTTAACCTAACCCATGTTGTGCCTTAACCTAACCCATGTTGTGCCTTAACCTAACCCATGTTGTGCCTTAACCTAACCCATGTTGTGCCTTAACCTAACCCATGTTGTGCCTTAACCTAACCCATGTTGTGCCTTAACCTAACCCATGTTGTGCCTTAACCTAACCCATGTTGTGCCTTAACCTAACCCATGTTGTGCCTTAACCTAACCCATGTTGTGCCTTAACCTAACCCATGTTGTGCCTTAACGTAACCCATGTTGTGCCTTAACGTAACCCATGTTGTGCCTTAACCTAACCTATAATGTGCCTTAACCTAACCTAAAGTGCGCCGTAACCTAAACTATATTGCGCCTTAACCTGACGCACGTTGTCGCTGAACCTGCTCTGTAATTGTTATGCAACCCGTTAAAGTAGTGTAGTGTTGCCTAACCGCAACCCTCGCAATATAGTTCGCTACTCGCACTGCCCGGTCCCCTGTGTATCGCGTCATGTTAAACACCTTGCAGGTGTTGCTGACTTTCCACATGCTCCTGCTATACACTGTAGTGTGGATAGCAGCAGGACGTACATGCCCCCCCCCCTTCCCCCCTGCCTTCGCAAGCTGGTCGGTGAGAAGTTTGCATGTTCAATGCCCTTCGCATGCCGACGTACTCAGCCTACGTTGTGGTACGGCCTGTCACCTGTCCGCCGATGTACGCAAAACCCACAAACTGTACTGCACATTGCTCCGTATGTACTGAATGATACATCGTGGCCCATGTGACCGTATGACGACAGCGCCTAGCAACGGCGGACCATACAGTCCAAATATTGTGCACGCAGCTACGTGTCGTCTCCCTATAAGAGCTGGATTGCAGTGTGGTACGCCATACAGACGTGTGGGAGGAACGGACGCCCTGGATGGCGATCAGCATGAGCAGTCTGTTGATGTAGTGGAGCGTGTATTCGGACGTAGTCGTCTCTTCTCACACACCGTGATAGCATGTTGCACCGCGTTCCACATCTGCGACATGCTGCAGAGGCGGGCTGACAGTCGTTCGCGCAATGGACACCGCATACGTACGGGGTCTACCTTCCACGTGTTCTCTAGGCGTGCACATGTTGTTGCGTCTATGTGGGCAGACGTAGTGTGTTGTGACACCTGACACAGGCATGCAATACTCGTTGCAAATGGCGATGGACGTGTACGTTTGCTGGTGACGTTACGCAAATGAACAACCGGTAACCCGTTGTGGTGCGGTTGTTCTCGCTAGAGGTGAATCAGTGTTGGCGACGATCGGTCGAGCTATTAACCGGTTGTTTCAGGGATACCCACCATGCCCACGAACGTGAAAGGGGACCCACCATGCCCACGAACGTGAAAGGGGATCTGGGTGTGAGGCGATACGCGGCGGTGGCTGGGTGGGACCGTCCCCGGCCGGTGAGGGGGGGCCGCCCGGCGTGCTGGCAGCGCGGTGCGTGGGCGCACGCGCTACAGCCGGCTGGTGGGGGCGGCCGGTGGCAGGCGCGCCGGCCGACGGACGCGGCAGGCGGCGCAGCTGCGCGCCGGCGCCCCCTGCTCGCGGCGCCTTGCGGCCAAAGTAGGTCCTCGCGGGCCCGGTGCGAAGCGCGGTGGCCATCTGCAGTGTGCTGGTCCGATTGAGGACTTTGTGCGCTGAGGATGCGCCGCCGCCCGGCGCTCGGCGCCGCGACGCCGTCTGCTGCTCGGTCGCCCCAGCGGTTCTCGCAGGTGGTTTGTATCGCAGCTGTGCGGACGTGTTGGCGCGTGCGCTGTGCTGGGAGAGTTCGCTTCGGCACCCAAGTAGGGCTTTTGTCCTTCTGTGGCGCTGGCGTTGGAGCTGCCGGTCACCGTAGGTGGCGCGTGTTG
>NW_026047241.1:140000-142500 GCF_023864345.2 Schistocerca serialis cubense
GTCGGGAGATCGGGGAAGAGTTTTCTTTTCTGCATGAGCGTTCGAGTTCCCTGGAATCCTCTAGCAGGGAGATAGGGTTTGGAACGCGAAGAGCACCGCAGTTGCGGCGGTGTCCCGATCTTCCCCTCGGACCTTGAAAATCCGGGAGAGGGCCACGTGGAGGTGTCGCGCCGGTTCGTACCCATATCCGCAGCAGGTCTCCAAGGTGAAGAGCCTCTAGTCGATAGAATAATGTAGGTAAGGGAAGTCGGCAAATTGGATCCGTAACTTCGGGATAAGGATTGGCTCTGAGGATCGGGGCGTGTCGGGCTTGGTCGGGAAGTGGGTCAGCGCTAACGTGCCGGGCCTGGGCGAGGTGAGTGCCGTAGGGGTGCCGGTAAGTGCGGGCGTTTAGCGCGGGCGTGGTCTGCTCTCGCCGTTGGTCGGCCTCGTGCTGGCCGGCGGTGCAGGATGCGCGCGCCTGCGCGGCGTTCGCGCCCCGGTGCTTCAACCTGCGTGCAGGATCCGAGCTCGGTCCCGTGCCTTGGCCTCCCACGGATCTTCCTTGCTGCGAGGCCGCGTCCGCCTTAGCGTGCTCCTCCGGGGGCGCGCGGGTGCGCGGATTCTCTTCGGCCGCCATTCAACGATCAACTCAGAACTGGCACGGACTGGGGGAATCCGACTGTCTAATTAAAACAAAGCATTGCGATGGCCCTAGCGGGTGTTGACGCAATGTGATTTCTGCCCAGTGCTCTGAATGTCAACGTGAAGAAATTCAAGCAAGCGCGGGTAAACGGCGGGAGTAACTATGACTCTCTTAAGGTGGCCAAGTGGCGGCGGTGTGGCTGCATCCGGACTTGGCTTTTCGAAGTGCGGTCTTGATGTAGTCGTGCTGCTGCTGCGAGGTGCCTTCCTTGGGTTATAGTTACAGGGAGAGTGATGCGCAATACATGGGCCTAGCCCTCTTAGCCTCTCCTCTCCTGCGGTCTTCTCCCCTTCTCGTGGGCCCGCTGATTTTCGCAGAGTGGAAGACCGCACCAGGGGCTTGGGGGGGTTACCAGCCCCCCCTCGCATTATCCCTTTATAGTTGGGGGCAGCCGACAAGAAACAAGAGATGGTGGCCCTTCCGCTGAAGGTGCCACCCCAGCTACCCCAGCACCTATCCGGCCAACCGGCCGTAACGAAAATGCGATAGTTTGTGTAGCTCCCTTTGCTTGCAGTGAGTGCCACCGCACTTTTACCACGAAGAACGGTCTCGGGGTCCATCGCCGCCGCCAACACCCTGCGGCCGCCAACGCTGAGATCGTGACGGAGAGGCATCGCGCGAGGTGGACGGAGGAAGAAGTCCTGTCGCTCGCCAAGGCAGAGGCCGAACTGTTCCTCGAGAGGGACGCCCGGTTCTTCTTTGTAAATCAAGAACTTACCAGGATGTTCCCCGACCGAACGCTTGAGGCAATCAAGTGCCGACGGCGGCAAGCTGCCCACAAACAGCTTGTCCGCCAATTCATGGAGGCACTTGAGATCGGTCGGGGTGAAGAGCCGGCGTCCCGCCGTGGAGCAGCGAGCTCGCTGCCTGACGCGGGCGAGGCCGCTGCGCCGCCCGTCGACGCAGCCGAGGACTTCGCGGCCGACACCACCGGGCCGCCGCCGGAGGGGCCGACTGACGCCGCCATCTGGGAGCATCTGGCGGGGCTACCTGCTTCCGCCCAGCGTTTCTCTGCCCTGGATCGAGTCATTGGTCTGGGGCGGGGCACGCCGCCCGATGTCATCCTGGGCATGCTCCCGGATGCCCTTGCGTCGGTCGGGTCCAGGGGGGAGAGGTCGATCACCAGGACACAGCGGCCGCGCCAACCATCCAAGCGGCCGCCTGCCGCCCCGCCGCTGCAGAAGCGCAAGCGGCGCCGCTGGGAATACGCGCGGACACAGGACGCCTTCCGTAGGTCGCGTGCGCGTTGCGTGCGCGGCTTGCTGGACGGCACCCTGCTGCAGCCGCCACCCGACATCCCCGGTCTGCTGGACTTCTGGGCGGACCTCTTCACGAAGAAGCCGATCTCCACCGCCGGCTTCATCCGTGACCGCCTTCTCCCGCACTCGGAGCCTGTCGCTCCTGAGTGCCTATGGGGGCCGGTCACACGTGAGGAGGTCGCTGCTGCCTTGCCGCCCAGGGGATCGGCAGCCGGGCCGGACGGCCTGACTCCAGCGGAGCTGCGGCGCCTGCCGCATGAAGTCCTGGTGAAACTCTTGAATCTCTTCCTCCTGGCCCGCGCCCTCCCCGAGCGTCTGCTTCGCGCCCGGACGTCACTTCTCCCCAAAACGGCTGCACCAACATCCCCCGCTGACTTTCGCCCCATTACGGTCTGCTCGGTGTTGGCGCGGACCTTTCACAAGGTTCTCGCGTCACGCCTGATGCGTGCATGTGCTGTGGACGAACGTCAGCGGGCATTCATCCCCCGGGATGGGATGTTGGAAAACACCTTCATCTTGGACACTGCTCTCACCGACGCAGTCCGCTCCTGTCGCT
>NW_026047241.1:147500-152500 GCF_023864345.2 Schistocerca serialis cubense
ACTGGAACTAGAGTAACCGTATACACGGCACTGATTAGTAATAGATGCAGAGCCATCAGAATACAGATAATATATACAACCGTCCCTATACATGCTGAAAGACTCTGCACACAATGAGAACCACACGTCAGCCAGACACTCTTATCACACACTACTCTCTTATCACACACAATATCTAACCACCAGCATGGAAGAACATCCAGTGCATCCTCTCCGCCACATGACACAATCCACACTATCATTACCAGACCGGGAGGTCCACCCAGAAAACACAATATCCCACCCTTCCGACATCCGCACATTGCTCAGCTAAGCCACGAACACCCACACATGTCCTACACAGTGGTGCACCCAACATCACAATACTGCCTCCTGTCACAGCACACAAACAATGGCAGGAATGAAAGACACAGATCTGCCACAACCATGGAATCGGAGCGCCGCCTGTCATGAGCCAAAAGTGCATCCTGACGTGACAAATCGGATAATACCGCAGGCATCCAATTACGATAATCACTATCAACGAACCTGCCGCCCCCCCCCCAATACACCTTTCCCTACAACAATGTGTATCTGAACCTACGCTATATCGTACCTTAACCTAACCTATATCGTACCTTAACCTAACCTATATCGTACCTTAACCTAACCTATATCGTACCTTAACCTAACCTATATCGTACCTTAACCTAACCTATATCGTACCTTAACCTAACCTATATCGTACCTTAACCTAACCTATATCGTACCTTAACCTAACCTATATCGTACCTTAACCTAACCTATATCGTACCTTAACCTAACCTATATCGTACCTTAACCTAACCTATATCGTGCCTTAACCTAACCTATATCGTGCCTTAACCTAACCTATATCGTGCCTTAACCTAACCTATATCGTGCCTTAACCTAACCTATATCGTGCCTTAACCTAACCTATATCGTGCCTTAACCTAACCTATATCGTGCCTTAACCTAACCTAATTTGTGCCTTAACCTAACCTAATTTGTGCCTTAACCTAACCTAATTTGTGCCTTAACCTAACCTAATTTGTGCCTTAACCTAACCTAATTTGTGCCTTAACCTAACCTAATTTGTGCCTTAACCTAACCTAATTTGTGCCTTAACCTAACCTAATTTGTGCCGTAACCTAACCTAATTTGTGCCGTAACGTAACCCATGTTGTGCCGTAACGTAACCCATGTTGTGCCGTAACGTAACCCAAGTTGTGCCGTAACGTAACCCATGTTGTGCCGTAACGTAACCCATGTTGTGCCGTAACGTAACCCATGTTGTGCCGTAACGTAACCCATGTTGTGCCGTAACGTAACCCATGTTGTGCCGTAACCTAACCCATGTTGTGCCTTAACCTAACCCATGTTGTGCCTTAACCTAACCCATGTTGTGCCTTAACCTAACCCATGTTGTGCCTTAACCTAACCCATGTTGTGCCTTAACCTAACCCATGTTGTGCCTTAACCTAACCCACGTTGTGCCTTAACCTAACCTACGTTGTGCCTTAACCTAACCCATGTTGTGCCTTAACCTAACCCATGTTGTGCCTTAACCTAACCCATGTTGTGCCTTAACCTAACCCATGTTGTGCCTTAACCTAACCCATGTTGTGCCTTAACCTAACCCATGTTGTGCCTTAACCTAACCCATGGTGTGCCTTAACCTAACCCATGGTGTGCCTTAACCTAACCCATGTTGTGCCTTAACCTAACCCACGTTGTGCCTTAACCTAACCCACGTTGTGCCTTAACCTAACCCACGTTGTGCCTTAACCTAACCCACGTTGTGCCTTAACCTAACCCACGTTGTGCCTTAACCTAACCTACGTTGTGCCTTAACCTAACCCATGTTGTGCCTTAACCTAACCCATGTTGTGCCTTAACCTAACCCATGTTGTGCCTTAACCTAACCCATGTTGTGCCTTAACCTAACCCATGTTGTGCCTTAACCTAACCCATGGTGTGCCTTAACCTAACCCATGTTGTGCCTTAACCTAACCCATGTTGTGCCTTAACCTAACCCATGTTGTGCCTTAACCTAACCCATGTTGTGCCTTAACCTAACCCATGTTGTGCCTTAACCTAACCCATGTTGTGCCTTAACCTAACCCATGTTGTGCCTTAACCTAACCCATGTTGTGCCTTAACCTAACCCATGTTGTGCCTTAACCTAACCCATGTTGTGCCTTAACCTAACCCATGTTGTGCCTTAACCTAACCCATGTTGTGCCTTAACCTAACCCATGTTGTGCCTTAACCTAACCCATGTTGTGCCTTAACCTAACCCATGTTGTGCCTTAACCTAACCCATGTTGTGCCTTAACCTAACCCATGTTGTGCCTTAACCTAACCCATGTTGTGCCTTAACCTAACCCATGTTGTGCCTTAACCTAACCCATGTTGTGCCTTAACCTAACCCATGTTGTGCCTTAACCTAACCCATGTTGTGCCTTAACCTAACCCATGTTGTGCCTTAACCTAACCCATGTTGTGCCTTAACCTAACCCATGTTGTGCCTTAACCTAACCCATGTTGTGCCTTAACCTAACCCATGTTGTGCCTTAACCTAACCCATGTTGTGCCTTAACCTAACCCATGTTGTGCCTTAACCTAACCCATGTTGTGCCTTAACCTAACCCATGTTGTGCCTTAACCTAACCCATGTTGTGCCTTAACCTAACCCATGTTGTGCCTTAACCTAACCCATGTTGTGCCTTAACCTAACCCATGTTGTGCCTTAACCTAACCCATGTTGTGCCTTAACCTAACCCATGTTGTGCCTTAACCTAACCCATGTTGTGCCTTAACCTAACCCATGTTGTGCCTTAACGTAACCCATGTTGTGCCTTAACCTAACCTATAATGTGCCTTAACCTAACCTAAAGTGCGCCGTAACCTAAACTATATTGCGCCTTAACCTGACGCACGTTGTCGCTGAACCTGCTCTGTAATTGTTATGCAACCCGTTAAAGTAGTGTAGTGTTGCCTAACCGCAACCCTCGCAATATAGTTCGCTACTCGCACTGCCCGGTCCCCTGTGTATCGCGTCATGTTAAACACCTTGCAGGTGTTGCTGACTTTCCACATGCTCCTGCTATACACTGTAGTGTGGATAGCAGCAGGACGTACATGCCCCCCCCCCTTCCCCCCTGCCTTCGCAAGCTGGTCGGTGAGAAGTTTGCATGTTCAATGCCCTTCGCATGCCGACGTACTCAGCCTACGTTGTGGTACGGCCTGTCACCTGTCCGCCGATGTACGCAAAACCCACAAACTGTACTGCACATTGCTCCGTATGTACTGAATGATACATCGTGGCCCATGTGACCGTATGACGACAGCGCCTAGCAACGGCGGACCATACAGTCCAAATATTGTGCACGCAGCTACGTGTCGTCTCCCTATAAGAGCTGGATTGCAGTGTGGTACGCCATACAGACGTGTGGGAGGAACGGACGCCCTGGATGGCGATCAGCATGAGCAGTCTGTTGATGTAGTGGAGCGTGTATTCGGACGTAGTCGTCTCTTCTCACACACCGTGATAGCATGTTGCACCGCGTTCCACATCTGCGACATGCTGCAGAGGCGGGCTGACAGTCGTTCGCGCAATGGACACCGCATACGTACGGGGTCTACCTTCCACGTGTTCTCTAGGCGTGCACATGTTGTTGCGTCTATGTGGGCAGACGTAGTGTGTTGTGACACCTGACACAGGCATGCAATACTCGTTGCAAATGGCGATGGACGTGTACGTTTGCTGGTGACGTTACGCAAATGAACAACCGGTAACCCGTTGTGGTGCGGTTGTTCTCGCTAGAGGTGAATCAGTGTTGGCGACGATCGGTCGAGCTATTAACCGGTTGTTTCAGGGATACCCACCATGCCCACGAACGTGAAAGGGGACCCACCATGCCCACGAACGTGAAAGGGGATCTGGGTGTGAGGCGATACGCGGCGGTGGCTGGGTGGGACCGTCCCCGGCCGGTGAGGGGGGGCCGCCCGGCGTGCTGGCAGCGCGGTGCGTGGGCGCACGCGCTACAGCCGGCTGGTGGGGGCGGCCGGTGGCAGGCGCGCCGGCCGACGGACGCGGCAGGCGGCGCAGCTGCGCGCCGGCGCCCCCTGCTCGCGGCGCCTTGCGGCCAAAGTAGGTCCTCGCGGGCCCGGTGCGAAGCGCGGTGGCCATCTGCAGTGTGCTGGTCCGATTGAGGACTTTGTGCGCTGAGGATGCGCCGCCGCCCGGCGCTCGGCGCCGCGACGCCGTCTGCTGCTCGGTCGCCCCAGCGGTTCTCGCAGGTGGTTTGTATCGCAGCTGTGCGGACGTGTTGGCGCGTGCGCTGTGCTGGGAGAGTTCGCTTCGGCACCCAAGTAGGGCTTTTGTCCTTCTGTGGCGCTGGCGTTGGAGCTGCCGGTCACCGTAGGTGGCGCGTGTTGTCTCCCGCCGGCAATGCCACGACAGCACGCTCCCGGGCCTCTGTCGGCAGCGGCAAGCTCAGTTGGGAGCACGGGTGGTCGCACCTAAAGCGTCTACTCGCCTAACTCCGGGCGATTGCGCCTCTCTCGAACCCGACCAAGTACTTAGGACGGCGCTGCGCGCCGCCGGGACCTGAGAGGGTTTCGAGGTGTGTTGTGCAGGGGAGCTCAGCCTCCTCCTGTTTGCAGAATAATTGAGCGGACGCTTGCGTGTTCGCGCGGGCCCCCGGGACACACTCCCGGGCGGCCGGCTGCTCAGCTCTAGTTGACGCAGCTCCCTGGTTGATCCTGCCAGTAGTCATATGCTTGTCTCAAAGATTAAGCCATGCATGTCTCAGTACAAGCCGCATTAAGGTGAAACCGCGAATGGCTCATTAAATCAGTTATGGTTCCTTAGATCGTACCCACGTTACTTGGATAACTGTGGTAATTCTAGAGCTAATACATGCAAACAGAGTCCCGACCAGAGATGGAAGGGACGCTTTTATTAGATCAAAACCAATCGGTCGGCTCGTCCG
>NW_026047241.1:162500-170000 GCF_023864345.2 Schistocerca serialis cubense
GCCGTAACCTAACCCATGTTGTGCCTTAACCTAACCCATGTTGTGCCTTAACCTACCCCATGTTGTGCCTTAACCTAACCCATGTTGTGCCTTAACCTAACCCATGTTGTGCCTTAACCTAACCCATGTTGTGCCTTAACCTAACCCACGTTGTGCCTTAACCTAACCTACGTTGTGCCTTAACCTAACCCATGTTGTGCCTTAACCTAACCCATGTTGTGCCTTAACCTAACCCATGTTGTGCCTTAACCTAACCCATGTTGTGCCTTAACCTAACCCATGTTGTGCCTTAACCTAACCCATGTTGTGCCTTAACCTAACCCATGGTGTGCCTTAACCTAACCCATGTTGTGCCTTAACCTAACCCATGTTGTGCCTTAACCTAACCCACGTTGTGCCTTAACCTAACCCACGTTGTGCCTTAACCTAACCCACGTTGTGCCTTAACCTAACCCACGTTGTGCCTTAACCTAACCTACGTTGTGCCTTAACCTAACCCATGTTGTGCCTTAACCTAACCCATGTTGTGCCTTAACCTAACCCATGTTGTGCCTTAACCTAACCCATGTTGTGCCTTAACCTAACCCATGTTGTGCCTTAACCTAACCCATGGTGTGCCTTAACCTAACCCATGGTGTGCCTTAACCTAACCCATGTTGTGCCTTAACCTAACCCATGTTGTGCCTTAACCTAACCCATGTTGTGCCTTAACCTAACCCATGTTGTGCCTTAACCTAACCCATGTTGTGCCTTAACCTAACCCATGTTGTGCCTTAACCTAACCCATGTTGTGCCTTAACCTAACCCATGTTGTGCCTTAACCTAACCCATGTTGTGCCTTAACCTAACCCATGTTGTGCCTTAACCTAACCCATGTTGTGCCTTAACCTAACCCATGTTGTGCCTTAACCTAACCCATGTTGTGCCTTAACCTAACCCATGTTGTGCCTTAACCTAACCCATGTTGTGCCTTAACCTAACCCATGTTGTGCCTTAACCTAACCCATGTTGTGCCTTAACCTAACCCATGTTGTGCCTTAACCTAACCCATGTTGTGCCTTAACCTAACCCATGTTGTGCCTTAACCTAACCCATGTTGTGCCTTAACCTAACCCATGTTGTGCCTTAACCTAACCCATGTTGTGCCTTAACCTAACCCATGTTGTGCCTTAACCTAACCCATGTTGTGCCTTAACCTAACCCATGTTGTGCCTTAACCTAACCCATGTTGTGCCTTAACCTAACCCATGTTGTGCCTTAACCTAACCCATGTTGTGCCTTAACCTAACCCATGTTGTGCCTTAACCTAACCCATGTTGTGCCTTAACCTAACCCATGTTGTGCCTTAACCTAACCCATGTTGTGCCTTAACCTAACCCATGTTGTGCCTTAACCTAACCCATGTTGTGCCTTAACCTAACCCATGTTGTGCCTTAACCTAACCCATGTTGTGCCTTAACCTAACCCATGTTGTGCCTTAACCTAACCCATGTTGTGCCTTAACGTAACCCATGTTGTGCCTTAACGTAACCCATGTTGTGCCTTAACCTAACCTATAATGTGCCTTAACCTAACCTAAAGTGCGCCGTAACCTAAACTATATTGCGCCTTAACCTGACGCACGTTGTCGCTGAACCTGCTCTGTAATTGTTATGCAACCCGTTAAAGTAGTGTAGTGTTGCCTAACCGCAACCCTCGCAATATAGTTCGCTACTCGCACTGCCCGGTCCCCTGTGTATCGCGTCATGTTAAACACCTTGCAGGTGTTGCTGACTTTCCACATGCTCCTGCTATACACTGTAGTGTGGATAGCAGCAGGACGTACATGCCCCCCCCCCTTCCCCCCTGCCTTCGCAAGCTGGTCGGTGAGAAGTTTGCATGTTCAATGCCCTTCGCATGCCGACGTACTCAGCCTACGTTGTGGTACGGCCTGTCACCTGTCCGCCGATGTACGCAAAACCCACAAACTGTACTGCACATTGCTCCGTATGTACTGAATGATACATCGTGGCCCATGTGACCGTATGACGACAGCGCCTAGCAACGGCGGACCATACAGTCCAAATATTGTGCACGCAGCTACGTGTCGTCTCCCTATAAGAGCTGGATTGCAGTGTGGTACGCCATACAGACGTGTGGGAGGAACGGACGCCCTGGATGGCGATCAGCATGAGCAGTCTGTTGATGTAGTGGAGCGTGTATTCGGACGTAGTCGTCTCTTCTCACACACCGTGATAGCATGTTGCACCGCGTTCCACATCTGCGACATGCTGCAGAGGCGGGCTGACAGTCGTTCGCGCAATGGACACCGCATACGTACGGGGTCTACCTTCCACGTGTTCTCTAGGCGTGCACATGTTGTTGCGTCTATGTGGGCAGACGTAGTGTGTTGTGACACCTGACACAGGCATGCAATACTCGTTGCAAATGGCGATGGACGTGTACGTTTGCTGGTGACGTTACGCAAATGAACAACCGGTAACCCGTTGTGGTGCGGTTGTTCTCGCTAGAGGTGAATCAGTGTTGGCGACGATCGGTCGAGCTATTAACCGGTTGTTTCAGGGATACCCACCATGCCCACGAACGTGAAAGGGGACCCACCATGCCCACGAACGAGAAAGGGGATCTGGGTGTGAGGCGATACGCGGCGGTGGCTGGGTGGGACCGTCCCCGGCCGGTGAGGGGGGGCCGCCCGGCGTGCTGGCAGCGCGGTGCGTGGGCGCACGCGCTACAGCCGGCTGGTGGGGGCGGCCGGTGGCAGGCGCGCCGGCCGACGGACGCGGCAGGCGGCGCAGCTGCGCGCCGGCGCCCCCTGCTCGCGGCGCCTTGCGGCCAAAGTAGGTCCTCGCGGGCCCGGTGCGAAGCGCGGTGGCCATCTGCAGTGTGCTGGTCCGATTGAGGACTTTGTGCGCTGAGGATGCGCCGCCGCCCGGCGCTCGGCGCCGCGACGCCGTCTGCTGCTCGGTCGCCCCAGCGGTTCTCGCAGGTGGTTTGTATCGCAGCTGTGCGGACGTGTTGGCGCGTGCGCTGTGCTGGGAGAGTTCGCTTCGGCACCCAAGTAGGGCTTTTGTCCTTCTGTGGCGCTGGCGTTGGAGCTGCCGGTCACCGTAGGTGGCGCGTGTTGTCTCCCGCCGGCAATGCCACGACAGCACGCTCCCGGGCCTCTGTCGGCAGCGGCAAGCTCAGTTGGGAGCACGGGTGGTCGCACCTAAAGCGTCTACTCGCCTAACTCCGGGCGATTGCGCCTCTCTCGAACCCGACCAAGTACTTAGGACGGCGCTGCGCGCCGCCGGGACCTGAGAGGGTTTCGAGGTGTGTTGTGCAGGGGAGCTCAGCCTCCTCCTGTTTGCAGAATAATTGAGCGGACGCTTGCGTGTTCGCGCGGGCCCCCGGGACACACTCCCGGGCGGCCGGCTGCTCAGCTCTAGTTGACGCAGCTCCCTGGTTGATCCTGCCAGTAGTCATATGCTTGTCTCAAAGATTAAGCCATGCATGTCTCAGTACAAGCCGCATTAAGGTGAAACCGCGAATGGCTCATTAAATCAGTTATGGTTCCTTAGATCGTACCCACGTTACTTGGATAACTGTGGTAATTCTAGAGCTAATACATGCAAACAGAGTCCCGACCAGAGATGGAAGGGACGCTTTTATTAGATCAAAACCAATCGGTCGGCTCGTCCGGTCCGTTTGCCTTGGTGACTCTGAATAACTTAGGGCTGATCGCACGGTCCTCGTACCGGCGACGCATCTTTCAAATGTCTGCCTTATCAACTGTCGATGGTAGGTTCTGCGCCTACCATGGTTGTAACGGGTAACGGGGAATCAGGGTTCGATTCCGGAGAGGGAGCCTGAGAAACGGCTACCACATCCAAGGAAGGCAGCAGGCGCGCAAATTACCCACTCCCGGCACGGGGAGGTAGTGACGAAAAATAACGATACGGGACTCATCCGAGGCCCCGTAATCGGAATGAGTACACTTTAAATCCTTTAACGAGTATCTATTGGAGGGCAAGTCTGGTGCCAGCAGCCGCGGTAATTCCAGCTCCAATAGCGTATATTAAAGTTGTTGCGGTTAAAAAGCTCGTAGTTGGATTTGTGTCCCACGCTGTTGGTTCACCGCCCGTCGGTGTTTAACTGGCATGTATCGTGGGACGTCCTGCCGGTGGGGCGAGCCGAAGGCGTGCGACCGCCTCGTGCGTGCTCGTGCGTCCCGAGGCGGACCCCGTTGAAATCCTACCAGGGTGCTCTTTATTGAGTGTCTCGGTGGGCCGGCACGTTTACTTTGAACAAATTAGAGTGCTTAAAGCAGGCAAGCCCGCCTGAATACTGTGTGCATGGAATAATGGAATAGGACCTCGGTTCTATTTTGTTGGTTTTCGGAACCCGAGGTAATGATTAATAGGGACAGGCGGGGGCATTCGTATTGCGACGTTAGAGGTGAAATTCTTGGATCGTCGCAAGACGAACAGAAGCGAAAGCATTTGCCAAGTATGTTTTCATTAATCAAGAACGAAAGTTAGAGGTTCGAAGGCGATCAGATACCGCCCTAGTTCTAACCATAAACGATGCCAGCCAGCGATCCGCCGCAGTTCCTCCGATGACTCGGCGGGCAGCCTCCGGGAAACCAAAGCTTTTGGGTTCCGGGGGAAGTATGGTTGCAAAGCTGAAACTTAAAGGAATTGACGGAAGGGCACCACCAGGAGTGGAGCCTGCGGCTTAATTTGACTCAACACGGGAAACCTCACCAGGCCCGGACACCGGAAGGATTGACAGATTGATAGCTCTTTCTTGATTCGGTGGGTGGTGGTGCATGGCCGTTCTTAGTTGGTGGAGCGATTTGTCTGGTTAATTCCGATAACGAACGAGACTCTAGCCTGCTAACTAGTCGCGTGACATCCTTCGTGCTGTCAGCGATTACTTTTCTTCTTAGAGGGACAGGCGGCTTCTAGCCGCACGAGATTGAGCAATAACAGGTCTGTGATGCCCTTAGATGTTCTGGGCCGCACGCGCGCTACACTGAAGGAATCAGCGTGTCTTCCTAGGCCGAAAGGTCGGGGTAACCCGCTGAACCTCCTTCGTGCTAGGGATTGGGGCTTGCAATTGTTCCCCATGAACGAGGAATTCCCAGTAAGCGCGAGTCATAAGCTCGCGTTGATTACGTCCCTGCCCTTTGTACACACCGCCCGTCGCTACTACCGATTGAATGATTTAGTGAGGTCTTCGGACTGGTACGCGGCATTGACTCTGTCGTTGCCGATGCTACCGGAAAGATGACCAAACTTGATCATTTAGAGGAAGTAAAAGTCGTAACAAGGTTTCCGTAGGTGAACCTGCGGAAGGATCATTACCGACTAGACTGCATGTCTTTCGATGTGCGTGTCGTGTCGCGCAACACGCTACCTGTACGGCTCGCAGTAGCTGTGCGCCGCGTGCGGAACCACGCGTTCGTCTCAAAACTAACGGCAATGTTGTGTGGTACGAGCGCTGAAGCGCTGGAGCGGCTGGCCTGCGGCACCTGGCGCCTGGCGCCGGTTTTGAATGACTTTCGCCCGAGTGCCTGTCCGCTCCGGTGTGGAGCCGTACGACGCCCATCGGCCGTGAGGCCGTTGGACACTGAACGCTGGAACAGGGGCCGCCACACGCCTCAGTCCCGCCTATGCAACTGTCTTGAAAGAGATAGTGGAAACTACGAAAAGATCACCCAGGACGGTGGATCACTCGGCTCGTGGGTCGATGAAGAACGCAGCAAATTGCGCGTCGACATGTGAACTGCAGGACACATGAACATCGACGTTTCGAACGCACATTGCGGTCCATGGATTCCGTTCCCGGGCCACGTCTGGCTGAGGGTCGGCTACGTATACTGAAGCGCGCGGCGTTTGCCCCGCTTCGCAGACCTGGGAGTGTCGTGGCCGCCTGTGGGGCCGGCCGCGTCTCCTTAAACGTGCGATGCGCGCCCGTCGCCTGGCGGTTCGCATACCGGTACTTACTCGGTAGCGTGCACAGCCGGCTGGCGGTGTGGCGTGCGACACCTCGTACAACGACCTCAGAGCAGGCGAGACTACCCGCTGAATTTAAGCATATTACTAAGCGGAGGAAAAGAAACTAACAAGGATTCCCCCAGTAGCGGCGAGCGAACAGGGAAGAGTCCAGCACCGAACCCCGCAGGCTGCCGCCTGTCGTGGCATGTGGTGTTTGGGAGGGTCCACTACCCCGACGCCTCGCGCCGAGCCCAAGTCCAACTTGAATGAGGCCACGGCCCGTAGAGGGTGCCAGGCCCGTAGCGGCCGGTGCGAGCGTCGGCGGGACCTCTCCTTCGAGTCGGGTTGCTTGAGAGTGCAGCTCCAAGTGGGTGGTAAACTCCATCTGAGACTAAATATGACCACGAGACCGATAGCGAACAAGTACCGTGAGGGAAAGTTGAAAAGAACTTTGAAGAGAGAGTTCAAAAGTACGTGAAACCGTTCTGGGGTAAACGTGAGAAGTCCGAAAGGTCGAACGGGTGAGATTCACGCCCATCCGGCCACTGGCCTCCGCCCTCGGCAGATGGGGCCGGCCGCCCGCGCGGAGCAATCCGCGGCGGGGTCGTGTCCGGTTGCCTTTCCACTCGCCGCGGGGTGGGGCCGTTCCGGTGTGCGGTGGGCCGCACTTCTCCCCTAGTAGGACGTCGCGACCCGCTGGGTGCCGGCCTACGGCCCGGGTGCGCAGCCTGTCCTTCCGCGGGCCTCGGTTCGCGTCTGTTGGGCAGAGCCCCGGTGTCCTGGCTGGCTGCCCGGCGGTATATCTGGAGGAGTCGATTCGCCCCTTTGGGCGCTCGGGCTCCCGGCAAGCGCGCGCGGTTCTTCCCGGATGACGGACCTACCTGGCCCGGCCCCGGACCCGCGCCGCTGTTGGCTCGGGATGCTCTCGGGCGGAATAATCGCTCCCGTCAGCGGCGCTTCAGCTTTGGACAATTTCACGACCCGTCTTGAAACACGGACCAAGGAGTCTAACATGTGCGCGAGTCATTGGGCTGTACGAAACCTAAAGGCGTAATGAAAGTGAAGGTCTCGCCTTGCGCGGGCCGAGGGAGGATGGGGCTTCCCCGCCCTTCACGGGGCGGCGGCCTCCGCACTCCCGGGGCGTCTCGTCCTCATTGCGAGGTGAGGCGCACCTAGAGCGTACACGTTGGGACCCGAAAGATGGTGAACTATGCCTGGCCAGGACGAAGTCAGGGGAAACCCTGATGGAGGTCCGTAGCGATTCTGACGTGCAAATCGATCGTCGGAGCTGGGTATAGGGGCGAAAGACTAATCGAACCATCTAGTAGCTGGTTCCCTCCGAAGTTTCCCTCAGGATAGCTGGTGCTCGTACGAGTCTCATCCGGTAAAGCGAATGATTAGAGGCCTTGGGGCCGAAACGACCTCAACCTATTCTCAAACTTTAAATGGGTGAGATCTCCGGCTTGCTTGATATGCTGAAGCCGCGAGCAAACGACTCGGATCGGAGTGCCAAGTGGGC
>NW_026047241.1:175000-176361 GCF_023864345.2 Schistocerca serialis cubense
TATTGTACCTTAACCTAAGGTATATCGTACCTTAACCTAACCTACATTGCGCCTTCACCTAACCTACGTTGTACCTTAACCTAACCTACGTTGTACCTTAACCTAACCTACGTTGTACCTTAACCTAACCTACGTTGTACCTTAACCTAACCTACGTTGTACCTTAACCTAACCTACGTTGTACCTTAACCTAACCTACGTTGTACCTTAACCTAACCTACGTTGTACCTTAACCTAACCTACGTTGTACCTTAACCTAACCTACGTTGTGCCTTAACCTAACCTACGTTGTGCCTTAACCTAACCTACGTTGTGCCTTAACCTAACCTACGTTGTGCCTTAACCTAACCTATGTTGTGCCTTAACCTAACCTATGTTGTGCCTTAACCTAACCTATGTTGTGCCTTAACCTAACCTATGTTGTGCCTTAACCTAACCTATGTTGTGCCTTAACCTAACCTATGTTGTGCCTTAACCTAACCTATGTTGTGCCTTAACCTAACCTATGTTGTGCCTTAACCTAACCTATGTTGTGCCTTAACCTAACCTACGTTGTGCCTTAACCTAACCTACGTTGTGCCTTAACCTAACCTACGTTGTGCCTTAACCTAACCTACGTTGTGCCTTAACCTAACCTACGTTGTGCCTTAACCTAACCTACGTTGTGCCTTAACCTAACCTACGTTGTGCCTTAACCTAACCTACGTTGTGCCTTAACCTAACCTACGTTGTGCCTTAACCTAACCTACGTTGTGCCTTAACCTAACCTACGTTGTGCCTTAACCTAACCTACGTTGTGCCTTAACCTAACCTACGTTGTGCCTTAACCTAACCTACGTTGTGCCTTAACCTAACCTACGTTGTGCCTTAAACCTAACCTACGTTGTGCCTTAACCTAACCTACGTTGTGCCTTAACCTAACCTACGTTGTGCCTTAACCTAACCTACGTTGTGCCTTAACCTAACCTACGTTGTGCCTTAACCTAACCTACGTTGTGCCTTAACCTAACCTACGTTGTGCCTTAACCTAACCTACGTTGTGCCTTAACCTAACCTACGTTGTGCCTTAACCTAACCTACGTTGTGCCTTAACCTAACCTACGTTGTGCCTTAACCTAACCTACGTTGTGCCTTAACCTAACCTACGTTGTGCCTTAACCTAACCTACGTTGTGCCTTAACCTAACCTACGTTGTGCCTTAACCTAACCTATGTTGTGCCTTAACCTAACCTATGTTGTGCCTTAACCTAACCTATGTTGTGCCTTAACCTAACCTATGTTGTGCCTTAACCTAACCTATGTTGTGCCTTAACCTAACCTATGTTGTGCCTTAACCTAACCTATGTTGTGCCTTAACCTAA
>NW_026047242.1:10000-12500 GCF_023864345.2 Schistocerca serialis cubense
ACCTATGTTGCGCCTTAACCCAACCTATGTTGCGCCTTAACCCAACCTATGTTGGGCCTTAACCCAACCTATGTTGCGCCTTAACCCAACCTATGTTGCGCCTTAACCCAACCTATGTTGCGCCTTAACCCAACCTATGTTGCGCCTTAACCCAACCTATGTTGCGCCTTAACCCAACCTATGTTGCGCCTTAACCCAACCTATGTTGGGCCTTAACCCAACCTATGTTGGGCCTTAACCCAACCTATGTTGGGCCTTAACCCAACACACGTTGGGCCTTAACCCAACACACGTTGGGCCTTAACCCAACACACGTTGGGCCTTAACCCAACACACGTTGGGCCTTAACCCAACACACGTTGGGCCTTAACCCAACACACGTTGGGCCTTAACCCAACACACGTTGGGCCTTAACCCAACACACGTTGGGCCTTAACCCAACACACGTTGGGCCTTAACCCAACACACGTTGGGCCTTAACCCAACACACGTTGGGCCTTAACCCAACACACGTTGGGCCTTAACCCAACACACGTTGGGCCTTAACCCAACACACGTTGGGCCTTAACCCAACACACGTTGGGCCTTAACCCAACACACGTTGGGCCTTAACCCAACACACGTTGGGCCTTAACCCAACACACGTTGGGCCTTAACCCAACACACGTTGGGCCTTAACCCAACACACGTTGGGCCTTAACCTGCTCTGTAATTGTCATACGACGCGTTAAATTAGTGTAGTGTTGCCTAACTGCAACCCCCGCAATATAGTTTGCTACTCGCACTGCCCGGTCCCCAGTGTATCGCTTCATGTTAAACACCTTGCAGCTATACACTGTAATGTGGATGGCAGCAGGACGTACATGCTCAATGCCCTTTGCAGTTGTTCATTGGCATTTGCAGTTGTTCATTGGCATTCGCATGGCGAAGCACTTAGCCTACGCTGTGGTACGGCCTGTGTCAACTGTCCGCTGATGTTGTACGTCCAAATCACACACTGTACTGCACATTGGTCCTCATGTACTGAATGATACATCGTGGTACATGTGACCGTACAACGACTGCGCCAACAACGGCGAACCATGCGGTCCAAATGTTGTGCACTCAGCTACGTGTCGTCTCCCTATAAGAGCTGGATTGCAGTGTGGTATGCCCTGGATGGCGATCAGCATGAGCCGTCTGTTGATGTAGTGGCGCGTGTTGTCAGACGTAGTCGTCTCTTCTCACACACCGTGATAGCATGGTGCACTGCGTTCCACATCTGCGACATGCGACAGAGGCCGGTTGACAGTCGTTCGCGCAATGGACATCGCATACGTACGGGGGCCACCTTCCACGTGTTCGCGAAGCGTGCACATGTTGTTGCGTGTATGTGGGCAGACATAGTGTGTCGTGACACCTGACACAGGCATGCAACAATCGTTGAATTTGCAAATGGCGATGGACGCCTACGTTTGCTGGTGACGTTACGCAAATGAACAACTGGTAAACCGTTGTGGTGCGGTTGTTCTCGCTAGAGGTGAATCAGTGATGGCGACGATCGGTTGAGCTACCAACCGGTTGTTCCAGCGATACCCACCATGCCCACGAACGTGAATGGCATCTGGGTGTGAAGCGATACGCGGCGGTGGCTGGGTGGGACCGTCCCCGGCCGGTGAGGGGGGGCCTCCCGGCGTGCTGGCCGCGCGGTGCGTGGGCGCACGCGCTACAGCCGGCTGGTGGGGGCGGCCAGTGGCAGGCGCGCCGGCCGACGGAGGCGGCAGGCGGCGCAGCTGCGCGCCGGCGCACCCTGCACGCGGCGCCGTGCGGCCAAAGTAGGTCCTCGCGGGCCCGGTGCGAAGCGCGGTGGACATCTGCAGTGTGCTGGTCCGATTGAGGACTGTGTGCGCTGAGGATGCGCCGCCGCCCGGCGCTCGGCGCCGCGACGCCGTCTGCTGCTCGGTCGCCTCTGCGGTTCTCGCAGGTGGTTTGTATCGCAGCTGTGCGGACGTGTTGGCGCGTGCGCTGTGCTGGGAGAGTTCGCTTCGGCACCCAAGTGGGGCTTTTGTCCTTCTGTGGCGCTGGCGTTGGAGCTGCCGGTCACCGTAGGTGGCGCGTGTTGTCTCCCGCCGGCAATGCCACGACAGCACGCTCCCGGGCCTCTGTCGGCAGCGGCAAGCTCAGTTGGGAGCACGGGTGGTCGCACCTAAAGCGTCTACTCGCCAAACCCCGGGCGATTGCGCCTCTCTCGAACCCGACCAAGTACTTAGGACGGCGCTGCGCGCCGCCGGGACCTGAGAGGGTTTCGAGGTGTATGGTGCAGGGGAGCTCAGCCTCCTCCTGTTTGCAGAATAATTGAGCGGACGCTTGCGTGTTCGCGCGGGCCCCCGGGACACACTCCCGGGCGGCCGGCTGCTCAGCTCTAGTTGACGCAGCTCCCTGGTTGATCCTGCCAGTAGTCATATGCTTGTCTCAAAGATTAAGCCATGCATGTCTCAGTACAAGCCGCATTAAGGTGAAA
>NW_026047242.1:20000-32500 GCF_023864345.2 Schistocerca serialis cubense
AATCTGACAACACTACGTCCGCCATGTCGAGCGCACCACAAAACACAGCGCCATCTGTAGGTCTCCCGCGGCATGACGTCCTGCAACGACGATACCGCCATCTATGAGACGCCAAGCCGACTAAGACAGCGATGGGCCCACAGTGCCCATCTTTCGACCCCACCCACAAAGCCTGCGTCCTCTGTCGACCACAGCACCCCAACGCCAGCGCCTCTGCCGCACGAAATCGTCGACCGGCAATCACTCCACCGGCGCCCCACCCTAACCGCCCAACTCGCAACTCCAGCGGATGAACGGCGGACTTTTCCCGCAGTCGCAATGTGCAATCCACCCCTATAACTTGCGTTTCATGAAGAGTTATGTCCAATATGCGACATTCCCGCTGTCCCTATACATGAGCTGCGAGCTGTACCAGTTACGAGCTAGAGACGCGATCGCGTTGCTCTCTGTACGAATGCCGATGCTGAGCGGTCAGCTAGGAGGCGCTCCATCCATGTCGGTACCGGTGGGCGTTGCACTCGCAGTCGCAAAAACGTACGGCAAGTATATTACTCGGAAGAGTTTATGACAGTCCAAGCCCCCCTGCGTGGGGAGCGTCTTTCTAGGCCATGACCCACCGGAAGGGCGCAGCGTCCCCCACCCCAGACATGTGACGTCACACTATCGGTATTGACGACTCGACTCATTGCTTATAATCATTTGCCATACACCGGTGGAAGCTGCCGAGACGAGTAGCTACATAGCGCGCTCGCCGTGTCACTAATGTACAGAGATACAACAGTTTCGACTGGAACCGGATTAAACGTATACACGGCGCTGATTAGTAATACATAGACCCATCAGAATACAGATAATATATACAACTGTCCGTATACATGCTGAAAGACTCTGCTCACAATCACAACCACACGGCAGCCACACACTCTTATCACGCACTACTCTCCGCCTGTAACACGCACACAGACAATATGTAAGCACCAGCATGGAACAACACCCAGTGCATCCTCTCCGCCACATGAGACAATCCACACTGTCATAACCAGACTGGGAGGTCCACTCAGAAAACGGAATATCCCACCCCCCCGACAACCACCATTGCTCAGCTAAGCCACCAACACCCACACATGTCCTACACAGGGGTGCACCCAACATCACAATACTGCCTCCTCTCACAGCACACAAACAATGGCAGGAATGAAAGACACAGGTCTGCCACAAGCATGGAATCGGAGCGCCGCCTGTCATGAGCCAAAGGTGCATCCTGACGTGGCAAATCAGATGATGCCGCAGGCATCCACTTACTATAATCACAATCAACAAACCGACCGGCCGCCCCCCCCCCCCCCCCATTACACCTTTCCATACAACAATGTGTACCTTAACCTAAACTATACTGTACCTTAACCTAAACTATACTGTACCTTAACCTAAACTATACTGTACCTTAACCTAAACTATACTGTACCTTAACCTAAACTATACTGTACCTTAACCTAAACTATACTGTACCTTAACCTAACCTATACGGTACCTCAACCTAACCTATATTGTGCCTCAACCTAACCTATGTTGCGCCTTAACCTAACCTATGTTGCGCCTTAACCTAACCTATGTTGCGCCTTAACCTAACCTATGTTGCGCCTTAACCTAACCTATGTTGCGCCTTAACCTAACCTATGTTGCGCCTTAACCTAACCTATGTTGCGCCTTAACCTAACCTATGTTGCGCCTTAACCTAACCTATGTTGCGCCTTAACCTAACCTATGTTGCGCCTTAACCTAACCTATGTTGCGCCTTAACCTAACCTATGTTGCGCCTTAACCTAACCTATGTTGCGCCTTAACCTAACCTATGTTGCGCCTTAACCTAACCTATGTTGCGCCTTAACCTAACCTATGTTGCGCCTTAACCTAACCTATGTTGCGCCTTAACCTAACCTATGTTGCGCCTTAACCTAACCTATGTTGCGCCTTAACCTAACCTATGTTGCGCCTTAACCTAACCTATGTTGCGCCTTAACCTAACCTATGTTGCGCCTTAACCTAACCTATGTTGCGCCTTAACCTAACCTATGTTGCGCCTTAACCTAACCTATGTTGCGCCTTAACCCAACCTATGTTGCGCCTTAACCCAACCTATGTTGCGCCTTAACCCAACCTATGTTGCGCCTTAACCCAACCTATGTTGCGCCTTAACCCAACCTATGTTGCGCCTTAACCCAACCTATGTTGCGCCTTAACCCAACCTATGTTGGGCCTTAACCCAACCTATGTTGCGCCTTAACCCAACCTATGTTGCGCCTTAACCCAACCTATGTTGCGCCTTAACCCAACCTATGTTGCGCCTTAACCCAACCTATGTTGCGCCTTAACCCAACCTATGTTGCGCCTTAACCCAACCTATGTTGCGCCTTAACCCAACCTATGTTGGGCCTTAACCCAACCTATGTTGGGCCTTAACCCAACCTATGTTGGGCCTTAACCCAACACACGTTGGGCCTTAACCCAACACACGTTGGGCCTTAACCCAACACACGTTGGGCCTTAACCCAACACACGTTGGGCCTTAACCCAACACACGTTGGGCCTTAACCCAACACACGTTGGGCCTTAACCCAACACACGTTGGGCCTTAACCCAACACACGTTGGGCCTTAACCCAACACACGTTGGGCCTTAACCCAACACACGTTGGGCCTTAACCCAACACACGTTGGGCCTTAACCCAACACACGTTGGGCCTTAACCCAACACACGTTGGGCCTTAACCCAACACACGTTGGGCCTTAACCCAACACACGTTGGGCCTTAACCCAACACACGTTGGGCCTTAACCCAACACACGTTGGGCCTTAACCCAACACACGTTGGGCCTTAACCCAACACACGTTGGGCCTTAACCTGCTCTGTAATTGTCATACGACGCGTTAAATTAGTGTAGTGTTGCCTAACTGCAACCCCCGCAATATAGTTTGCTACTCGCACTGCCCGGTCCCCAGTGTATCGCTTCATGTTAAACACCTTGCAGCTATACACTGTAATGTGGATGGCAGCAGGACGTACATGCTCAATGCCCTTTGCAGTTGTTCATTGGCATTTGCAGTTGTTCATTGGCATTCGCATGGCGAAGCACTTAGCCTACGCTGTGGTACGGCCTGTGTCAACTGTCCGCTGATGTTGTACGTCCAAATCACACACTGTACTGCACATTGGTCCTCATGTACTGAATGATACATCGTGGTACATGTGACCGTACAACGACTGCGCCAACAACGGCGAACCATGCGGTCCAAATGTTGTGCACTCAGCTACGTGTCGTCTCCCTATAAGAGCTGGATTGCAGTGTGGTATGCCCTGGATGGCGATCAGCATGAGCCGTCTGTTGATGTAGTGGCGCGTGTTGTCAGACGTAGTCGTCTCTTCTCACACACCGTGATAGCATGGTGCACTGCGTTCCACATCTGCGACATGCGACAGAGGCCGGTTGACAGTCGTTCGCGCAATGGACATCGCATACGTACGGGGGCCACCTTCCACGTGTTCGCGAAGCGTGCACATGTTGTTGCGTGTATGTGGGCAGACATAGTGTGTCGTGACACCTGACACAGGCATGCAACAATCGTTGAATTTGCAAATGGCGATGGACGCCTACGTTTGCTGGTGACGTTACGCAAATGAACAACTGGTAAACCGTTGTGGTGCGGTTGTTCTCGCTAGAGGTGAATCAGTGATGGCGACGATCGGTTGAGCTACCAACCGGTTGTTCCAGCGATACCCACCATGCCCACGAACGTGAATGGCATCTGGGTGTGAAGCGATACGCGGCGGTGGCTGGGTGGGACCGTCCCCGGCCGGTGAGGGGGGGCCTCCCGGCGTGCTGGCCGCGCGGTGCGTGGGCGCACGCGCTACAGCCGGCTGGTGGGGGCGGCCAGTGGCAGGCGCGCCGGCCGACGGAGGCGGCAGGCGGCGCAGCTGCGCGCCGGCGCACCCTGCACGCGGCGCCGTGCGGCCAAAGTAGGTCCTCGCGGGCCCGGTGCGAAGCGCGGTGAACATCTGCAGTGTGCTGGTCCGATTGAGGACTGTGTGCGCTGAGGATGCGCCGCCGCCCGGCGCTCGGCGCCGCGACGCCGTCTGCTGCTCGGTCGCCTCTGCGGTTCTCGCAGGTGGTTTGTATCGCAGCTGTGCGGACGTGTTGGCGCGTGCGCTGTGCTGGGAGAGTTCGCTTCGGCACCCAAGTGGGGCTTTTGTCCTTCTGTGGCGCTGGCGTTGGAGCTGCCGGTCACCGTAGGTGGCGCGTGTTGTCTCCCGCCGGCAATGCCACGACAGCACGCTCCCGGGCCTCTGTCGGCAGCGGCAAGCTCAGTTGGGAGCACGGGTGGTCGCACCTAAAGCGTCTACTCGCCAAACCCCGGGCGATTGCGCCTCTCTCGAACCCGACCAAGTACTTAGGACGGCGCTGCGCGCCGCCGGGACCTGTGAGGGTTTCGAGGTGTATGGTGCAGGGGAGCTCAGCCTCCTCCTGTTTGCAGAATAATTGAGCGGACGCTTGCGTGTTCGCGCGGGCCCCCGGGACACACTCCCGGGCGGCCGGCTGCTCAGCTCTAGTTGACGCAGCTCCCTGGTTGATCCTGCCAGTAGTCATATGCTTGTCTCAAAGATTAAGCCATGCATGTCTCAGTACAAGCCGCATTAAGGTGAAACCGCGAATGGCTCATTAAATCAGTTATGGTTCCTTAGATCGTACCCACGTTACTTGGATAACTGTGGTAATTCTAGAGCTAATACATGCAAACAGAGTCCCGACGCACGGGAAAGCGGTCTGCGTGGCGCCACCTGGGGAAGGTGTGTTGCCTTCCGAAACTGGGTTAAAACCGCCAGGAGACCCTCTGATTCCCGGAAACCTTCAGACTGTCTGAAGTGCTCTGTGGCTCAGAGGAACCTGAGTGGGGCGGGGACCGTAATGTCCTATCCCGTGGCCTTGACGTGGCCCCGGCGCTCAGTAGCCCCCTAGATGGGGTGAAGCTAACACGGGAAGGGCCGTCCATGCATGACGTTAAAAGGCTAGCCCTTAACTGGGTGCAATCCTCACCGATCCGCACTGGCCCACCGTGAATTATCAAAAGCGGTGGGTGAGACATGGTCGGCCATGATCCCCCAGTACGTGTGGAGGCCCTCCGGGGAACGTAACTCGGGTTTGAGTGCCGCACCGTCTCGATGATGTCAAACTCCACAACATAAGACCCGGGCCATTCCATCATTCTTTCAACATCATCATCTTCTCATAACATCTCCGGGCTGTGGAAAGGTGAGGGTTGTCGTTGTGTCAAGGAAGGACGTTAAACTCCCGTCAAGGTAGGACGTTAAACGCCCCCAACCCAAAGCGAAAGCAAAGGGTGCGTGGCGCAGGGGGAGCTGCGCAAAGAGGACACCACACCAGCTGTGTCCTCACGCCGGTGGCTGGTTTGCCGTCGTGGGATCCTGCCCCAAGTCGGCAAGTGTGCTTCGCCGCGCCTCTGGTCTTCCGAGGCGTGTTCCGCCAAGCCCAGGAGGTGGTAACACAACCTGGGTGAGGTTAGATGGGTCCAGACCCCCGAACGACTGGGTGACCGGCCCGCCACCTGAGTAGGAGTGGGTCCTTGGCCGTCAGGTGGAAACTCGGGCCAGTAGGGGGCGAAGGGCGGGAGGTGCATCCGCCTCCCCGGAGTGCGGGGCATACTTGCCGGTGCGAGATAGGTGAAATCGGAGGTGGCTAGTTTGTCGAAGAGGACCAGTGCGCTGGAAACGGCGCGCTGAACCTGGCAGCTCTGAGGAGTCCTTGGTCTAGGGGCGAGGCCGGTGGACGAGCTGCACTTAGTCCCCCCCCATGCCAGAGGAGCCGGTCCGGGGTAAGAGACGTGGCTCCCAATTTTTTCGCTTGTCAAACTGGAATGATGGCTACAGAAGAGACAAGCGAATCGAGTGCGCCCTCGCGGGCTTCTATGCTAGCTGATTTCTCGCCACAAGATGGCCTGAATCAAGCGACGGAGGAAACCACGACAGAACGATTTATGAGGCTAAGCCAATTTATAGACCAAAATGTAAAGAATGGCAAAATTAGTCAAGCAGCCGTTCAAACAATCAAAAATGAACTGGCGGCATGGTCAATTGCAAGTGCCAAATTAGAGGGCAGGATAGAGGAGCTAGAGAAGGAAAATGATAGACTTAGGAAGCAGCCAACAAAGTCATGGGCTGCTGTTGCAGCGCAAGCGGCAACAAAGACACAATCTACCAAGGATACGATTGCGAGAGTGTCGAAACGACCTGACACAGCGGTCTTTCTGCGACCACTCCCAGGACAGGACATTAAGAAAGTTCAGGAGGTCTTTGCAACTACAATAAATCCAGCTAAAGACAAAATAAAGATTAATAGAGTTAAGGCAACTAAAAATGTGGTTATCGTAGATGTTGCCACAGAGGAGGATAAAGACAAGATTCTGGCAAATCAGAAACTCTGTAAGTCAGTCCGATGCGAGCCCCCACGAAAGAGGAACCCACTGGTCATCTTATACGATGTTCCAGTCTCACTGACCAACGAAGACATTTGTGACACCTTATATCAACAAAACCTAGATGACATGAACATTGAGACTTTCATGAAGGATTTTAAATTAAGATTTAGGACAGGACCGAGGGATCGAGATGTGGTCCACCATGTGGCAGAGGTTTCAGGGGCTCTCTGGAAAAGATTGACAACTATGGGCAAGGTATACATCGGCTTTCATGCAATAAATGTAAAGGACTTCCTGGTGGTACCTCGTTGCCACAACTGCGCAGATATTGACCATATACACAAATACTGCACTAGGAAACCGGCTTGCTCCAGGTGTGGTTCTGAAGATCACTTAAGAAAGAACTGTAGTAGAACAAATGTTTGCGTCCCATGTACACGTAGAGGGAAAAAGTCCTGCGGGGCATCTGGCAGAAACTGTCCTACCTATAAAATGTTAGAACAGCGCTTAATAGCCAGAACCGATTATGGCTGACGCTGTAAGTAGAAACAGGACACCTAGGAAAAGAAAATCACCGAGCAAACAAAGAAGAGATGCCGAAAGAGCACGAAAATTCAAACAATTCATAAATCAAACACAGAACATCAAAGAAATAACTATGAGAAGTGTAAGTACACAAACAGAACTAGCAGATGAAGCAGACAAACAAAAAACTCCCACAAAAGACACAACCAGACAGCTTGACCCTTGTAATTCTGATCCTCCACATGTCACTTCCACACTCAACCCTGAAGCGGCAAACTTTATTGCCCGATCAGTAACAACGAGGCAACCCCCCACAACAACACTAAGCACCCGCACGCCACCTGAGGACTCAAGACTCCAAGACACAAACACCGCCACCCCTACACAAGACATCACCCCTACAGAAATTCTACAGGATAGCTCTGTTACAAGTACCACACAAATGGAGACAACAACATCAAGACTCACAGGAGTAGACCCTAGGAGAATTTACCCGAACTTAGAATTCGCTATGCAGCTTTCCCGCCTGGAGCAGCCGGCCATCCTCACTACAGCACTTCGGCACGTCGTGCGCGTAGGGCATAAATACGGAAGAAGGGTCACTTTCTCCACAATGGAGGCTGTAGACAGAATACAGCTAAGGTCAATGAACCTCCCCACTGATTTCGGAGCCCTGCGTGACTTACTTATAAAAGTGTTTGCAAGGAGAGGGGAAAAATTCGTGCTAGACGAAATATATGCACAGTCTGTCCTGGCCAATGGCCGGATTGCATCAAACTGGAACAAACCTTGGCCCGAATGTAATTTTCATACATACTTCCCATAATGCAACCAAAAGTCGTAATTGGTCAAATTAACACCCACAATAGCCGCCTTGTCATGCAGGAGCTGCGGAGAATAGTGGAGGAGCTGAGACTGGATGTAATCTGTCTACAGGAGCCATACTCTCGAGCTGGGCAAATCCCCTTCATGTCAGCCTCCTGGCAAGTCATTTCCAACGGGGAAGAACCCCAAGCAATAGTAATCATCACAAACAAAGGACTAAGAGCAACAACAATAACACAGTTGTCAAACAGCCACTGTAACGTGGTGGAATTACAAACGCCTCTCGGCCTGGTCTTCATAGTAAACATGTACTTCCAGTACGGAGGGAATTTTGAGGATCACCTAGATCATCTTGCGGAAACTACCACGTTATTACAAGGCAAAAGAGTCATTATCACGGCAGATATAAATGCGAAATCCCCCCTATGGTTCAGCGGCACCAGAGACGCAAATGGCGGAAAGGCTGAGGAGTTTATCATGGCCCAGCAGCTTGTCGTGGCCAACAAACCAGGAAATCCCCCCACCTATACAGGTGGAGGCGGTTTAGGGACCAACATCGACGTCACCCTGGCCACATCCAACATCAGTAGTAACATACATAATTGGAGAGTTAAGGACCAAGTCACCACAAGTGACCACAATTTAATTGTTTTTCAACTCAGTCAAGAAGAGTGCCGCTGGGACCTGGGGTGGGAAGTACAATATAACTATAATAAAACCAACTGGGAACGTCTGGCTCGAGAGTGTAGTATTCCTCCATTGCCCGAGGGTGACCTGGACGTGGATAGGTACGCCGAGGAACTGGTGGGATCAGTGGTTAGGGCGGTAAAAGCTGCTGTTCCAACTAGGAGAAGGGCCGTAGCGGCCTCTCCATCGCCATGGACTGCTGACCTCGAACGTCTGCGCCAGTCTGTCCGACGGGCGAGGAGGTATTACCAGCGATGTGCCATCTGGCCCGAAAAACAATATTGGTTGCAGCAATATAGAGAAACAAAGGAAGCATTCCAGAAGGAATTAAAACAGGTTAGAATGAGTAGCTGGGAGGATTATGTACTCAGACAACTCGAAACTGACCCGTGGGGAATTCCCTACAAGTTGGTCAGAGAGAAGATAAGGTCCCCGGCAGTCCTCTCCACTCTCAGAGAGGCTGGAAGAACTACAGAGTCCTGGCGGGAGACCGCTGAGGTCCTCCTGAGGACTCTGCTTCCAGATGATGAGGAAGACGGGGAAACAGAGACCCAGCAGCAAATCCGTAGGGCAGACCAGCAGGAGTACACCAACAACACCCGGGTGTACCCTTTTTCTGAAGAAGAAATTGCTGTGAAAATAAAATCGTTAAAAAAAGGGGAAAGCACCAGGACCAGATGGTATAGTAGCGGAGGTGATACAGTTCCTCGCCCCGCAGCTAATAGCACCTCTTACAGGGTTATACAATGAATGTCTCAGGGTAGGTAAATTCCCTAAGATATGGAAAAGGGCGAATATGGTTATCATTAAGAAGGGCAAGGACAAAGATCCTATGGAGCCAAAGTCCTATAGACCAATATGTCTCCTAGACATCATGGGGAAACTGTTAGAGAAGCTGTTGGCTGACAGACTGACTGCACACAGAACTTTGTGTGGGATGAGCGATAGGCAATTCGGCTTTCGGCCGGGGCGATCGGCGTCTGACGCAATCGCCCTGGCGGCTGAGGTCTGTGGCTCTGCCCCACACAAATACGTGGTTGGCATCATGGTGGACATCAGTGGCGCCTTTGACAACCTGTGGTGGCCCTCGCTCTTCTCCCGCTTGCGTGAGAAGGAGTGCCCAGGGCCCCTCTATGGCTGTCTCAGGAGCTATTGCATGGACAGGGAGGTCTGGTTATCATCGCCTAGCGACAAAATAAGCAAGACCATTACGAAGGGGTGTCCCCAGGGCTCCGTACTGGGGCCACTCTTTTGGGACGTAAATGTAGAGCCATTGTTAGAAAACCTACAACTCTGCGAGGACGTGCTAGACGTGATAGCCTACGCGGACGACCTCCTCCTGTTGGTCGGCGGCCGTAGCCGAGAAGAACTTGAACCAAAAGTAGAAAGGGCAATAAACATACTTGCTGAATGGTGTCAACAAGCCAAAATGAAGGTTGCACCAAATAAGTCAACATACCTTCTTTTAAAAGGCAGCCTAGTTAGGAATCCCACAGTAAGGATTGATGGAATTCCAGTTCTTCGGCGTCGCGAAGCGCGATACCTTGGAGTAATAATTGATGAAAAATGGAATTACACATCTCATATCGAAACCATTACACTACGCGCAATAGAAACCTTAAACAACCTCATCAACATTGGTCATAAAAGATTTCACCTGCCACCTGCTCTTATCAAATTATATCACAATAGCATCCTTTCATCAATAGTAGGTTATGCGTGTGGGGTCTGGGCCCACAGACTCACGAGGGTGATGCCGGCCATGGCCGTGAGAAGAGTGCAAAGAAACATGATAATGCGGTCCGTAGGTGCCTACAGAACGACACCTGGGGGGGCTCTATTGGTGTTAATGGGATTATGCCCGTTAGATATAAAAATAAGGGAACAGGCCGCATGGTACTGGGTGACTAAGGGTAAAACAGATAAGACAAGGGAAATATTAGGGGTCCAGGTAGGAAATAAACCTGCCATAAAGATAAGAGGGGAAGAGTTATGGCAAATATCTTGGGAGAACGAAGAAGCTGGCAGGAGGGTCTTTCAGTTGCTGCCAAACATCAGGGAACGACTTGGGATGACCTACTTCGAGCCAAGCAGGGGACTATTGCACTTTCTCACGGGACATGGACCATATCCGACATACTTATGTCGGTTTGGAAAAAGAGCTACACCAGCGTGTGACTGTGGTGCTCAGGACGGAACACCGGAACATATCATATACAACTGCCCGTTATATGATGATGTGGCGCATGACCTGCGATCGCAATTACCAGATCACGACACTTATGCCCTGATACGACGTGCCGATACCTTTAGTATCCTTAATAAATTGGCAAACGAGGTATCACATAAGGTTTTGCGAGAATTCCTAAGAAATCAAGAAAGATGATATCAACCCGGATTAGACCAAGATGTACTCGCCATACCGCCGGGTGCGGAGCAGGCCAGTCTCCATTGACTGGAATCCGCCGCACTACTGGACCAGGACAGCGAGTGCATCACCCACCAGGCTACGACAATTGCACTCAACTTAGACTTAGAACCATCATTATTAGTAGTAGTAAATTTAGAACACTAACAACACTAACAAATAGGGACTGCAGCGAAAAAAACAGACTTGGCCAGCCCAGTGCCAGGGGCACGCTCACATGGGTTTAGCTCAGTGAGCAGGCCTCACAATAGTAGGTTTGTAATACCAACTGGCACACCTGTAATCGCTGCAGAATATAACAGAATAGTAGGATAGTCTAGCAGATTAACCTTGTCCATAAGTTAGCCAGTTGAAATACTAAAAAGTAGAACTTGCTGTATTTAGAAGTAGTATAATACATAGACCCACTAATTATTAAGGTGGTGGGTTATCTTTTGTATTATTATAAAGTTGTAATGTATTGTGTTAATAAAGTTTTTTTTTTAAAAAAAAAAAAAAAAAAAAAAAAAAAAAAAAAAAACAGAGTCCCGACCAGAGATGGAAGGGACGCTTTTATTAGATCAAAACCAATCGGTCGGCTCGTCCGGTCCGTTTGCCTTGGTGACTCTGAATAACTTTGGGCTGATCGCACGGTCCTCGTACCGGCGACGCATCTTTCAAATGTCTGCCTTATCAACTGTCGATGGTAGGTTCTGCGCCTACCATGGTTGTAACGGGTAACGGGGAATCAGGGTTCGATTCCGGAGAGGGAGCCTGAGAAACGGCTACCACATCCAAGGAAGGCAGCAGGCGCGCAAATTACCCACTCCCGGCACGGGGAGGTAGTGACGAAAAATAACGATACGGGACTCATCCGAGGCCCCGTAATCGGAATGAGTACACTTTAAATCCTTTAACGAGTATCTATTGGAGGGCAAGTCTGGTGCCAGCAGCCGCGGTAATTCCAGCTCCAATAGCGTATATTAAAGTTGTTGCGGTTAAAAAGCTCGTAGTTGGATTTGTGTCCCACGCTGTTGGTTCACCGCCCGTCGGTGTTTAACTGGCATGTATCGTGGGACGTCCTGCCGGTGGGGCGAGCTGAAGGCGTGCGACGCGCCTCGTGCGTGCTCGTGCGTCCCGAGGCGGACCCCGTTGCAATCCTACCAGGGTGCTCTTGAGTGAGTGTCTCGGTGGGCCGGCACGTTTACTTTGAACAAATTAGAGTGCTTAAAGCAGGCAAGCCCGCCTGAATACTGTGTGCATGGAATAATGGAATAGGACCTCGGTTCTATTTTGTTGGTTTTCGGAACCCGAGGTAATGATTAATAGGGACAGGCGGGGGCATTCGTATTGCGACGTTAGAGGTGAAATTCTTGGATCGTCGCAAGACGAACAGAAGCGAAAGCATTTGCCAAGTATGTTTTCATTAATCAAGAACGAAAGTTAGAGGTTCGAAGGCGATCAGATACCGCCCTAGTTCTAACCATAAACGATGCCAGCCAGCGATCCGCCGCAGTTCCTCCGATGACTCGGCGGGCAGCCTCCGGGAAACCAAAGCTTTTGGGTTC
>NW_026047242.1:35000-37500 GCF_023864345.2 Schistocerca serialis cubense
GGTGAGGCGCACCTAGAGCGTACACGTTGGGACCCGAAAGATGGTGAACTATGCCTGGCCAGGACGAAGTCAGGGGAAACCCTGATGGAGGTCCGTAGCGATTCTGACGTGCAAATCGATCGTCGGAGCTGGGTATAGGGGCGAAAGACTAATCGAACCATCTAGTAGCTGGTTCCCTCCGAAGTTTCCCTCAGGATAGCTGGTGCTCGTACGAGTCTCATCCGGTAAAGCGAATGATTAGAGGCCTTGGGGCCGAAACGACCTCAACCTATTCTCAAACTTTAAATGGGTGAGATCTCCGGCTTGCTTGATATGCTGAAGCCGCGAGCAAACGACTCGGATCGGAGTGCCAAGTGGGCCACTTTTGGTAAGCAGAACTGGCGCTGTGGGATGAACCAAACGCCGAGTTAAGGCGCCCGAATCGACGCTCATGGGAAACCATGAAAGGCGTTGGTTGCT
The DNA here is from genome assembly GCF_023864345.2 of Schistocerca serialis cubense. NCBI lineage: Eukaryota > Metazoa > Arthropoda > Insecta > Orthoptera > Acrididae > Schistocerca > Schistocerca serialis. Next base: position 35,460 of record NW_026047242.1, read on the forward strand.
TAAGACAGCAGGACGGTGGCCATGGAAGTCGGAATCCGCTAAGGAGTGTGTAACAACTCACCTGCCGAAGCAACTAGCCCTGAAAATGGATGGCGCTGAAGCGTCGTGCCTATACTCGGCCGTCAGTCTGGCAGTCATGGCCGGTCCTTGCGGCCGGCCGCGAAGCCCTGACGAGTAGGAGGGTCGCGGCGGTGGGCGCAGAAGGGTCTGGGCGTGAGCCTGCCTGGAGCCGCCGTCGGTGCAGATCTTGGTGGTAGTAGCAAATACTCCAGCGAGGCCCTGGAGGGCTGACGCGGAGAAGGGTTTCGTGTGAACAGCCGTTGCACACGAGTCAGTCGATCCTAAGCCCTAGGAGAAATCCGATGTTGATGGGGGCCGTCATAGCATGATGCACTTTGTGCTGGCCCCCGTTGGGCGAAAGGGAATCCGGTTCCTATTCCGGAACCCGGCAGCGGAACCGATACAAGTCGGGCCCCTCTTTTAGAGATGCTCGTCGGGGTAACCCAAAAGGACCCGGAGACGCCGTCGGGAGATCGGGGAAGAGTTTTCTTTTCTGCATGAGCGTTCGAGTTCCCTGGAATCCTCTAGCAGGGAGATAGGGTTTGGAACGCGAAGAGCACCGCAGTTGCGGCGGTGTCCCGATCTTCCCCTCGGACCTTGAAAATCCGGGAGAGGGCCACGTGGAGGTGTCGCGCCGGTTCGTACCCATATCCGCAGCAGGTCTCCAAGGTGAAGAGCCTCTAGTCGATAGAATAATGTAGGTAAGGGAAGTCGGCAAATTGGATCCGTAACTTCGGGATAAGGATTGGCTCTGAGGATCGGGGCGTGTCGGGCTTGGTCGGGAAGTGGGTCAGCGCTAACGTGCCGGGCCTGGGCGAGGTGAGTGCCGTAGGGGTGCCGGTAAGTGCGGGCGTTTAGCGCGGGCGTGGTCTGCTCTCGCCGTTGGTTGGCCTCGTGCTGGCCGGCGGTGCAGGATGCGCGCGCCTGCGCGGCGTTCGCGCCCCGGTGCTTCAACCTGCGTGCAGGATCCGAGCTCGGTCCCGTGCCTTGGCCTCCCACGGATCTTCCTTGCTGCGAGGCCGCGTCCGCCTTAGCGTGCTCCTCCGGGGGCGCGCGGGTGCGCGGATTCTCTTCGGCCGCCATTCAACGATCAACTCAGAACTGGCACGGACTGGGGGAATCCGACTGTCTAATTAAAACAAAGCATTGCGATGGCCCTAGCGGGTGTTGACGCAATGTGATTTCTGCCCAGTGCTCTGAATGTCAACGTGAAGAAATTCAAGCAAGCGCGGGTAAACGGCGGGAGTAACTATGACTCTCTTAAGCCGGAGGGGCCGACTGACGCCGCCATCTGGGAGCATCTGGCGGGGCTACCCGCTTCCGCCCAGCGTTTCTCTGCCCTGGATCGTGTCATAGGTCTGGGGCGGGGCACGCCGCCCGATGTCATCCTGGGCATGCTCCCGGATGCCCTTGCGTCGGTCGGGTCCAGAGGGGAGAGATCGATCACCAGGACACAGCGGCCGCGCCAACCATCGAAGCGGCCGCCTGCCGCGCCGCCGACGCAGAAGCGCAAGCGGCGCCGCTGGGAGTACGCGAGAACGCAGGATGCCTTCCGACGGTCGCGTGCACGTTGCGTGCGCGGCCTCTTGGATGGCACCCTGCTCCAGCCGCCACCTGCCATCCCTGGTCTGCTGGACTTCTGGGCGGACCTCTTCACCAAGAAGCCCATCTCCACCGCGGGCTTCATTCGTGACCGCCTCCTCCCGCACTCAGAGCCTGTCGCTCTCGAGTGCATATGGGGGCCGGTCACACATGAGGAGGTCGCCGCCGCGTTGCCGCCCAGGGGATCAGCAGCCGGGCCGGACGGCCTTACCCCAGCGGAGTTGCGGCGCCTGCCGCACGAAGTCCTGGTGAAAGTGATGAATCTCTTCCTTCTGGCCCGCGCCCTTCCGGAACGCCTGCTTCGCGCGCGGACGTCCCTTCTCCCGAAAACGGCTGCACCAACATCCCCCGCTGACTTTCGCCCCATTACGGTCTGCTC
>NW_026047242.1:42500-45000 GCF_023864345.2 Schistocerca serialis cubense
GTGGAAGCTGCCGAGACGAGTAGCTACATAGCGCGCTCGCCGTGTCACTAATGTACAGAGATACAACAGTTTCGACTGGAACCGGATTAAACGTATACACGGCGCTGATTAGTAATACATAGACCCATCAGAATACAGATAATATATACAACTGTCCGTATACATGCTGAAAGACTCTGCTCACAATCACAACCACACGGCAGCCACACACTCTTATCACGCACTACTCTCCGCCTGTAACACGCACACAGACAATATGTAAGCACCAGCATGGAACAACACCCAGTGCATCCTCTCCGCCACATGAGACAATCCACACTGTCATAACCAGACTGGGAGGTCCACTCAGAAAACGGAATATCCCACCCCCCCGACAACCACCATTGCTCAGCTAAGCCACCAACACCCACACATGTCCTACACAGGGGTGCACCCAACATCACAATACTGCCTCCTCTCACAGCACACAAACAATGGCAGGAATGAAAGACACAGGTCTGCCACAAGCATGGAATCGGAGCGCCGCCTGTCATGAGCCAAAGGTGCATCCTGACGTGGCAAATCAGATGATGCCGCAGGCATCCACTTACTATAATCACAATCAACAAACCGACCGGCCGCCCCCCCCCCCCCCCCCCATTACACCTTTCCATACAACAATGTGTACCTTAACCTAAACTATACTGTACCTTAACCTAAACTATACTGTACCTTAACCTAAACTATACTGTACCTTAACCTAAACTATACTGTACCTTAACCTAAACTATACTGTACCTTAACCTAAACTATACTGTACCTTAACCTAAACTATACTGTACCTTAACCTAACCTATACGGTACCTCAACCTAACCTATATTGTGCCTCAACCTAACCTATGTTGCGCCTTAACCTAACCTATGTTGCGCCTTAACCTAACCTATGTTGCGCCTTAACCTAACCTATGTTGCGCCTTAACCTAACCTATGTTGCGCCTTAACCTAACCTATGTTGCGCCTTAACCTAACCTATGTTGCGCCTTAACCTAACCTATGTTGCGCCTTAACCTAACCTATGTTGCGCCTTAACCTAACCTATGTTGCGCCTTAACCTAACCTATGTTGCGCCTTAACCTAACCTATGTTGCGCCTTAACCTAACCTATGTTGCGCCTTAACCTAACCTATGTTGCGCCTTAACCTAACCTATGTTGCGCCTTAACCTAACCTATGTTGCGCCTTAACCTAACCTATGTTGCGCCTTAACCTAACCTATGTTGCGCCTTAACCTAACCTATGTTGCGCCTTAACCTAACCTATGTTGCGCCTTAACCTAACCTATGTTGCGCCTTAACCTAACCTATGTTGCGCCTTAACCTAACCTATGTTGCGCCTTAACCTAACCTATGTTGCGCCTTAACCTAACCTATGTTGCGCCTTAACCTAACCTATGTTGCGCCTTAACCTAACCTATGTTGCGCCTTAACCTAACCTATGTTGCGCCTTAACCCAACCTATGTTGCGCCTTAACCCAACCTATGTTGCGCCTTAACCCAACCTATGTTGCGCCTTAACCCAACCTATGTTGCGCCTTAACCCAACCTATGTTGCGCCTTAACCCAACCTATGTTGCGCCTTAACCCAACCTATGTTGGGCCTTAACCCAACCTATGTTGCGCCTTAACCCAACCTATGTTGCGCCTTAACCCAACCTATGTTGCGCCTTAACCCAACCTATGTTGCGCCTTAACCCAACCTATGTTGCGCCTTAACCCAACCTATGTTGCGCCTTAACCCAACCTATGTTGCGCCTTAACCCAACCTATGTTGGGCCTTAACCCAACCTATGTTGGGCCTTAACCCAACCTATGTTGGGCCTTAACCCAACACACGTTGGGCCTTAACCCAACACACGTTGGGCCTTAACCCAACACACGTTGGGCCTTAACCCAACACACGTTGGGCCTTAACCCAACACACGTTGGGCCTTAACCCAACACACGTTGGGCCTTAACCCAACACACGTTGGGCCTTAACCCAACACACGTTGGGCCTTAACCCAACACACGTTGGGCCTTAACCCAACACACGTTGGGCCTTAACCCAACACACGTTGGGCCTTAACCCAACACACGTTGGGCCTTAACCCAACACACGTTGGGCCTTAACCCAACACACGTTGGGCCTTAACCCAACACACGTTGGGCCTTAACCCAACACACGTTGGGCCTTAACCCAACACACGTTGGGCCTTAACCCAACACACGTTGGGCCTTAACCTGCTCTGTAATTGTCATACGACGCGTTAAATTAGTGTAGTGTTGCCTAACTGCAACCCCCGCAATATAGTTTGCTACTCGCACTGCCCGGTCCCCAGTGTATCGCTTCATGTTAAACACCTTGCAGCTATACACTGTAATGTGGATGGCAGCAGGACGTACATGCTCAATGCCCTTTGCAGTTGTTCATTGGCATTTGCAGTTGTTCATTGGCATTCGCATGGCGAAGCACTTAGCCTACGC
>NW_026047242.1:50000-55000 GCF_023864345.2 Schistocerca serialis cubense
CTTGAAACACGGACCAAGGAGTCTAACATGTGCGCGAGTCATTGGGCTGTACGAAACCTAAAGGCGTAATGAAAGTGAAGGTCTCGCCTTGCGCGGGCCGAGGGAGGATGGGGCTTCCCCGCCCTTCACGGGGCGGCGGCCTCCGCACTCCCGGGGCGTCTCGTCCTCATTGCGAGGTGAGGCGCACCTAGAGCGTACACGTTGGGACCCGAAAGATGGTGAACTATGCCTGGCCAGGACGAAGTCAGGGGAAACCCTGATGGAGGTCCGTAGCGATTCTGACGTGCAAATCGATCGTCGGAGCTGGGTATAGGGGCGAAAGACTAATCGAACCATCTAGTAGCTGGTTCCCTCCGAAGTTTCCCTCAGGATAGCTGGTGCTCGTACGAGTCTCATCCGGTAAAGCGAATGATTAGAGGCCTTGGGGCCGAAACGACCTCAACCTATTCTCAAACTTTAAATGGGTGAGATCTCCGGCTTGCTTGATATGCTGAAGCCGCGAGCAAACGACTCGGATCGGAGTGCCAAGTGGGCCACTTTTGGTAAGCAGAACTGGCGCTGTGGGATGAACCAAACGCCGAGTTAAGGCGCCCGAATCGACGCTCATGGGAAACCATGAAAGGCGTTGGTTGCTTAAGACAGCAGGACGGTGGCCATGGAAGTCGGAATCCGCTAAGGAGTGTGTAACAACTCACCTGCCGAAGCAACTAGCCCTGAAAATGGATGGCGCTGAAGCGTCGTGCCTATACTCGGCCGTCAGTCTGGCAGTCATGGCCGGTCCTTGCGGCCGGCCGCGAAGCCCTGACGAGTAGGAGGGTCGCGGCGGTGGGCGCAGAAGGGTCTGGGCGTGAGCCTGCCTGGAGCCGCCGTCGGTGCAGATCTTGGTGGTAGTAGCAAATACTCCAGCGAGGCCCTGGAGGGCTGACGCGGAGAAGGGTTTCGTGTGAACAGCCGTTGCACACGAGTCAGTCGATCCTAAGCCCTAGGAGAAATCCGATGTTGATGGGGGCCGTCATAGCATGATGCACTTTGTGCTGGCCCCCGTTGGGCGAAAGGGAATCCGGTTCCTATTCCGGAACCCGGCAGCGGAACCGATACAAGTCGGGCCCCTCTTTTAGAGATGCTCGTCGGGGTAACCCAAAAGGACCCGGAGACGCCGTCGGGAGATCGGGGAAGAGTTTTCTTTTCTGCATGAGCGTTCGAGTTCCCTGGAATCCTCTAGCAGGGAGATAGGGTTTGGAACGCGAAGAGCACCGCAGTTGCGGCGGTGTCCCGATCTTCCCCTCGGACCTTGAAAATCCGGGAGAGGGCCACGTGGAGGTGTCGCGCCGGTTCGTACCCATATCCGCAGCAGGTCTCCAAGGTGAAGAGCCTCTAGTCGATAGAATAATGTAGGTAAGGGAAGTCGGCAAATTGGATCCGTAACTTCGGGATAAGGATTGGCTCTGAGGATCGGGGCGTGTCGGGCTTGGTCGGGAAGTGGGTCAGCGCTAACGTGCCGGGCCTGGGCGAGGTGAGTGCCGTAGGGGTGCCGGTAAGTGCGGGCGTTTAGCGCGGGCGTGGTCTGCTCTCGCCGTTGGTTGGCCTCGTGCTGGCCGGCGGTGCAGGATGCGCGCGCCTGCGCGGCGTTCGCGCCCCGGTGCTTCAACCTGCGTGCAGGATCCGAGCTCGGTCCCGTGCCTTGGCCTCCCACGGATCTTCCTTGCTGCGAGGCCGCGTCCGCCTTAGCGTGCTCCTCCGGGGGCGCGCGGGTGCGCGGATTCTCTTCGGCCGCCATTCAACGATCAACTCAGAACTGGCACGGACTGGGGGAATCCGACTGTCTAATTAAAACAAAGCATTGCGATGGCCCTAGCGGGTGTTGACGCAATGTGATTTCTGCCCAGTGCTCTGAATGTCAACGTGAAGAAATTCAAGCAAGCGCGGGTAAACGGCGGGAGTAACTATGACTCTCTTAAGGTGGCCAAGTGGCGGCGGTGTGGCTGCATCCGGACTTGGCTTTTCGAAGTGCGGTCTTGATGTAGTCGTGCTGCTGCTGCGAGGTGCCTTCCTTGGGTTATAGTTACAGGGAGAGTGATGCGCAATACATGGGCCTAGCCCTCTTAGCCTCTCCTCTCCTGCGGTCTTCTCCCCTTCTCGTGGGCCCGCTGATTTTTGCAGAGTGGAAGACCGCACCAGGGGCTTGGGGGGGTTACCAGCCCCCCCTCGCATTATCCCTTTATAGTTGGGGGCAGCCGACAAGAAACAAGAGATGGTGGCCCTTCCGCTGAAGGTGCCACCCCAGCTACCCCAGCACCTATCCGGCCAACCGGCCGTAACGAAAATGCGATAGTTTGTGTAGCTCCCTTTGCTTGCAGTGAGTGCCACCGCACTTTTACCACGAAGAACGGTCTCGGGGTCCATCGCCGCCGCCAACACCCTGCGGCCGCCAACGCTGAGATCGTGACGGAGAGGCATCGCGCGAGGTGGACGGAGGAAGAAGTCCTGTCGCTCGCCAAGGCAGAGGCCGAACTGTTCCTGGAGAGGGACGCCCGGTTCTTCTTTGTAAATCAAGAACTTACCAGGATGTTCCCCGACCGAACGCTTGAGGCAATCAAGTGCCGACGGCGGCAAGCTGCCCACAAGCAGCTTGTCCGCCAATTCATGGAGGCACTTGAGATCGGTCGGGGTGAAGAGCCGGCGTCCCGCCGTGGAGCAGCGAGCTCGCTGCCTGACGCGGGCGAGGCCGCTGCGCCGCCCGTCGACGCAGCCGAGGACTTCGCGGCCGACACCACCGGGCCGCCGCCGGAGGGGCCGACTGACGCCGCCATCTGGGAGCATCTGGCGGGGCTACCTGCTTCCGCCCAGCGTTTCTCTGCCCTGGATCGAGTCATTGGTCTGGGGCGGGGCACGCCGCCCGATGTCATCCTGGGCATGCTCCCGGATGCCCTTGCGTCGGTCGGGTCCAGGGGGGAGAGGTCGATCACCAGGACGCAGCGGCCGCGCCAACCATCCAAGCGGCCGCCTGCAGCCCCGCCGCTGCAGAAGCGCAAGCGGCGCCGCTGGGAATACGCGCGGACACAGGACGCCTTCCGTAGGTCGCGTGCGCGGTGCGTGCGCGGCTTGCTGGACGGCACCCTGCTGCAGCCGCCACCCGACATCCCCGGTCTGCTGGACTTCTGGGCGGACCTCTTCACGAAGAAGCCGATCTCCACCGCCGGCTTCATCCGTGACCGCCTTCTCCCGCACTCGGAGCCTGTCGCTCCTGAGTGCCTATGGGGGCCGGTCACACGTGAGGAGGTCGCTGCTGCCTTGCCGCCCAGGGGATCGGCAGCCGGGCCGGACGGCCTGACTCCAGCGGAGCTGCGGCGCCTGCCGCATGAAGTCCTGGTGAAACTCTTGAACCTCTTCCTCCTGGCCCGCGCCCTCCCTGAGCGTCTGCTTCGCGCCCGGACGTCACTTCTCCCCAAAACGGCTGCACCAACATCCCCCGCTGACTTTCGCCCCATTACGGTCTGCTCGGTGTTGGCGCGGACCTTTCACAAGGTTCTCGCGTCACGCCTGATGCGTGCATGTGCTGTGGACGAACGTCAGCGGGCATTCATCCCCCGGGATGGGATGTTGGAAAACACCTTCATCTTGGACACTGCTCTCACCGACGCAGTCCGCTCCTGTCGCTCTGTTTTTGTGGCATCGATCGACGTCTCTAAAGCGTTCGATTCGGTGGACCATGCCGCCCTCCGCCCCGTGCTGAGGGCTCATGGCCTGCCGGATTGCTTTATTGAGTACGTCGAAAGGTGTTACGAGGGTAGCACGACGGTGATAGCGGGCGGCGCCGACGTGGGCGTGCCCCTGCAGCCGGCTAGGGGTGTGCGTCAGGGTGACCCCCTCTCCCCCCTCCTTTTCAATTTTGCGGTGGACTATGTTTTGAGTCAACTTCCCTCCCACATCGGAGCTCGGATCCTTGGTCGCAGAGTTAACGCTGCGGCCTTCGCAGATGACGTCCTGCTTTTTGCATCGACCGCGAGGGGATTGCAGTCCCTCATCGACGCAGCCGTCGCAGCCCTTGCCCATCTGGGGCTGCAGATCAACGCCCGGAAGTGTTTCACCCTCGCCTTAGTCGCGTCTGGGCGCGACAAGAAGGTGAAGGTCGACGCCGACGTTACCTTCAAAGCGGGCAACGCCACCGTGCCCGCCCTACGTGTGGGTGAAACCTTCCGGTACCTGGGACTGCAATTCTCCACCGCTGGTCGCTGCGTTTTCAACCCACGACGCCACCTGGTGGAGCAGCTGGACGTCATCTCCCGAGCTCCGCTCAAGCCGCAACAGCGCCTCCACGCCCTCACCACCGTACTTCTGCCTGGCCTGTACCATGGGCTGGCCCTCAGCCGCACCCGAGTGGGTGCGTTGAAAGCGGCAGATGTGACCATCCGTGCCGCCGTCAGGAGATGGTTCCGCCTTCCGGCGGACACTCCCCTGGGCTACTTCCACGCTCCTGTAGCCCAGGGAGGCCTCGGCATCCCATCATGCCGATGGATGGGGCCAACACTTCGCCGGTCCCGTCTCCTGGCGCTGAAGAGGATTGGGCCAGCCGCCGACGGTGCAGGCCGGGACGAGGTGCAGCGTGAGATTGAGGCGCTGGAGCGGCATCTTATGTGGGAGGGCCACCTCCTCAAATCGTCGACGCAGGTTGGAGAGATGTGGGCCGCGCGCCTGCACGTTGCCTTTGACGGTGCGGCGCTGTCATCTTCCGCCGCCGTCAAGGGGCAACACCAGTGGGTCGCTGACACCAGTCGCCTGCTATCTGGGCGTAACTTCATCGACGCTCTCCGCGCCCGCATCAACGCCTTCCCCACGAAGGCACGGCGCAGTCGCGGGCGGGAGGCGGACACCAGATGCCGCGCGGGCTGCCAGGCCGTAGAGACCGCCAACCACGTGTTACAGGCTTGCTTCAGGACGCACGGGTCCCGGGTTAAGCGGCATGACGCGATCGTGCGCTATGTTGCCCGTGGACTCGCGCA
>NW_026047242.1:60000-62500 GCF_023864345.2 Schistocerca serialis cubense
TATGTTGCGCCTTAACCCAACCTATGTTGCGCCTTAACCCAACCTATGTTGCGCCTTAACCCAACCTATGTTGCGCCTTAACCCAACCTATGTTGCGCCTTAACCCAACCTATGTTGCGCCTTAACCCAACCTATGTTGCGCCTTAACCCAACCTATGTTGCGCCTTAACCCAACCTATGTTGCGCCTTAACCCAACCTATGTTGCGCCTTAACCCAACCTATGTTGGGCCTTAACCCAACCTATGTTGGGCCTTAACCCAACACACGTTGGGCCTTAACCCAACACACGTTGGGCCTTAACCCAACACACGTTGGGCCTTAACCCAACACACGTTGGGCCTTAACCCAACACACGTTGGGCCTTAACCCAACACACGTTGGGCCTTAACCCAACACACGTTGGGCCTTAACCCAACACACGTTGGGCCTTAACCCAACACACGTTGGGCCTTAACCCAACACACGTTGGGCCTTAACCCAACACACGTTGGGCCTTAACCCAACACACGTTGGGCCTTAACCCAACACACGTTGGGCCTTAACCCAACACACGTTGGGCCTTAACCCAACACACGTTGGGCCTTAACCCAACACACGTTGGGCCTTAACCTGCTCTGTAATTGTCATACGACGCGTTAAATTAGTGTAGTGTTGCCTAACTGCAACCCCCGCAATATAGTTTGCTACTCGCACTGCCCGGTCCCCAGTGTATCGCTTCATGTTAAACACCTTGCAGCTATACACTGTAATGTGGATGGCAGCAGGACGTACATGCTCAATGCCCTTTGCAGTTGTTCATTGGCATTTGCAGTTGTTCATTGGCATTCGCATGGCGAAGCACTTAGCCTACGCTGTGGTACGGCCTGTGTCAACTGTCCGCTGATGTTGTACGTCCAAATCACACACTGTACTGCACATTGGTCCTCATGTACTGAATGATACATCGTGGTACATGTGACCGTACAACGACTGCGCCAACAACGGCGAACCATGCGGTCCAAATGTTGTGCACTCAGCTACGTGTCGTCTCCCTATAAGAGCTGGATTGCAGTGTGGTATGCCCTGGATGGCGATCAGCATGAGCCGTCTGTTGATGTAGTGGCGCGTGTTGTCAGACGTAGTCGTCTCTTCTCACACACCGTGATAGCATGGTGCACTGCGTTCCACATCTGCGACATGCGACAGAGGCCGGTTGACAGTCGTTCGCGCAATGGACATCGCATACGTACGGGGGCCACCTTCCACGTGTTCGCGAAGCGTGCACATGTTGTTGCGTGTATGTGGGCAGACATAGTGTGTCGTGACACCTGACACAGGCATGCAACAATCGTTGAATTTGCAAATGGCGATGGACGCCTACGTTTGCTGGTGACGTTACGCAAATGAACAACTGGTAAACCGTTGTGGTGCGGTTGTTCTCGCTAGAGGTGAATCAGTGATGGCGACGATCGGTTGAGCTACCAACCGGTTGTTCCAGCGATACCCACCATGCCCACGAACGTGAATGGCATCTGGGTGTGAAGCGATACGCGGCGGTGGCTGGGTGGGACCGTCCCCGGCCGGTGAGGGGGGGCCTCCCGGCGTGCTGGCCGCGCGGTGCGTGGGCGCACGCGCTACAGCCGGCTGGTGGGGGCGGCCAGTGGCAGGCGCGCCGGCCGACGGAGGCGGCAGGCGGCGCAGCTGCGCGCCGGCGCACCCTGCACGCGGCGCCGTGCGGCCAAAGTAGGTCCTCGCGGGCCCGGTGCGAAGCGCGGTGGACATCTGCAGTGTGCTGGTCCGATTGAGGACTGTGTGCGCTGAGGATGCGCCGCCGCCCGGCGCTCGGCGCCGCGACGCCGTCTGCTGCTCGGTCGCCTCTGCGGTTCTCGCAGGTGGTTTGTATCGCAGCTGTGCGGACGTGTTGGCGCGTGCGCTGTGCTGGGAGAGTTCGCTTCGGCACCCAAGTGGGGCTTTTGTCCTTCTGTGGCGCTGGCGTTGGAGCTGCCGGTCACCGTAGGTGGCGCGTGTTGTCTCCCGCCGGCAATGCCACGACAGCACGCTCCCGGGCCTCTGTCGGCAGCGGCAAGCTCAGTTGGGAGCACGGGTGGTCGCACCTAAAGCGTCTACTCGCCAAACCCCGGGCGATTGCGCCTCTCTCGAACCCGACCAAGTACTTAGGACGGCGCTGCGCGCCGCCGGGACCTGAGAGGGTTTCGAGGTGTATGGTGCAGGGGAGCTCAGCCTCCTCCTGTTTGCAGAATAATTGAGCGGACGCTTGCGTGTTCGCGCGGGCCCCCGGGACACACTCCCGGGCGGCCGGCTGCTCAGCTCTAGTTGACGCAGCTCCCTGGTTGATCCTGCCAGTAGTCATATGCTTGTCTCAAAGATTAAGCCATGCATGTCTCAGTACAAGCCGCATTAAGGTGAAACCGCGAATGGCTCATTAAATCAGTTATGGTTCCTTAGATCGTACCCACGTTACTTGGATAACTGTGGTAATTCTAGAGCTAATACATGCAA
>NW_026047242.1:70000-75000 GCF_023864345.2 Schistocerca serialis cubense
ATACCGCCATCTATGAGACGCCAAGCCGACTAAGACAGCGATGGGCCCACAGTGCCCATCTTTCGACCCCACCCACAAAGCCTGCGTCCTCTGTCGACCACAGCACCCCAACGCCAGCGCCTCTGCCGCACGAAATCGTCGACCGGCAATCACTCCACCGGCGCCCCACCCTAACCGCCCAACTCGCAACTCCAGCGGATGAACGGCGGACTTTTCCCGCAGTCGCAATGTGCAATCCACCCCTATAACTTGCGTTTCATGAAGAGTTATGTCCAATATGCGACATTCCCGCTGTCCCTATACATGAGCTGCGAGCTGTACCAGTTACGAGCTAGAGACGCGATCGCGTTGCTCTCTGTACGAATGCCGATGCTGAGCGGTCAGCTAGGAGGCGCTCCATCCATGTCGGTACCGGTGGGCGTTGCACTCGCAGTCGCAAAAACGTACGGCAAGTATATTACTCGGAAGAGTTTATGACAGTCCAAGCCCCCCTGCGTGGGGAGCGTCTTTCTAGGCCATGACCCACCGGAAGGGCGCAGCGTCCCCCACCCCAGACATGTGACGTCACACTATCGGTATTGACGACTCGACTCATTGCTTATAATCATCTGCCATACACCGGTGGAAGCTGCCGAGACGAGTAGCTACATAGCGCGCTCGCCGTGTCACTAATGTACAGAGATACAACAGTTTCGACTGGAACCGGATTAAACGTATACACGGCGCTGATTAGTAATACATAGACCCATCAGAATACAGATAATATATACAACTGTCCGTATACATGCTGAAAGACTCTGCTCACAATCACAACCACACGGCAGCCACACACTCTTATCACGCACTACTCTCCGCCTGTAACACGCACACAGACAATATGTAAGCACCAGCATGGAACAACACCCAGTGCATCCTCTCCGCCACATGAGACAATCCACACTGTCATAACCAGACTGGGAGGTCCACTCAGAAAACGGAATATCCCACCCCCCCGACAACCACCATTGCTCAGCTAAGCCACCAACACCCACACATGTCCTACACAGGGGTGCACCCAACATCACAATACTGCCTCCTCTCACAGCACACAAACAATGGCAGGAATGAAAGACACAGGTCTGCCACAAGCATGGAATCGGAGCGCCGCCTGTCATGAGCCAAAGGTGCATCCTGACGTGGCAAATCAGATGATGCCGCAGGCATCCACTTACTATAATCACAATCAACAAACCGACCGGCCGCCCCCCCCCCCCCCCCCCATTACACCTTTCCATACAACAATGTGTACCTTAACCTAAACTATACTGTACCTTAACCTAAACTATACTGTACCTTAACCTAAACTATACTGTACCTTAACCTAAACTATACTGTACCTTAACCTAAACTATACTGTACCTTAACCTAAACTATACTGTACCTTAACCTAACCTATACGGTACCTCAACCTAACCTATATTGTGCCTCAACCTAACCTATGTTGCGCCTTAACCTAACCTATGTTGCGCCTTAACCTAACCTATGTTGCGCCTTAACCTAACCTATGTTGCGCCTTAACCTAACCTATGTTGCGCCTTAACCTAACCTATGTTGCGCCTTAACCTAACCTATGTTGCGCCTTAACCTAACCTATGTTGCGCCTTAACCTAACCTATGTTGCGCCTTAACCTAACCTATGTTGCGCCTTAACCTAACCTATGTTGCGCCTTAACCTAACCTATGTTGCGCCTTAACCTAACCTATGTTGCGCCTTAACCTAACCTATGTTGCGCCTTAACCTAACCTATGTTGCGCCTTAACCTAACCTATGTTGCGCCTTAACCTAACCTATGTTGCGCCTTAACCTAACCTATGTTGCGCCTTAACCTAACCTATGTTGCGCCTTAACCTAACCTATGTTGCGCCTTAACCTAACCTATGTTGCGCCTTAACCTAACCTATGTTGCGCCTTAACCTAACCTATGTTGCGCCTTAACCTAACCTATGTTGCGCCTTAACCTAACCTATGTTGCGCCTTAACCTAACCTATGTTGCGCCTTAACCTAACCTATGTTGCGCCTTAACCTAACCTATGTTGCGCCTTAACCCAACCTATGTTGCGCCTTAACCCAACCTATGTTGCGCCTTAACCCAACCTATGTTGCGCCTTAACCCAACCTATGTTGCGCCTTAACCCAACCTATGTTGCGCCTTAACCCAACCTATGTTGGGCCTTAACCCAACCTATGTTGCGCCTTAACCCAACCTATGTTGCGCCTTAACCCAACCTATGTTGCGCCTTAACCCAACCTATGTTGCGCCTTAACCCAACCTATGTTGCGCCTTAACCCAACCTATGTTGCGCCTTAACCCAACCTATGTTGCGCCTTAACCCAACCTATGTTGGGCCTTAACCCAACCTATGTTGGGCCTTAACCCAACACACGTTGGGCCTTAACCCAACACACGTTGGGCCTTAACCCAACACACGTTGGGCCTTAACCCAACACACGTTGGGCCTTAACCCAACACACGTTGGGCCTTAACCCAACACACGTTGGGCCTTAACCCAACACACGTTGGGCCTTAACCCAACACACGTTGGGCCTTAACCCAACACACGTTGGGCCTTAACCCAACACACGTTGGGCCTTAACCCAACACACGTTGGGCCTTAACCCAACACACGTTGGGCCTTAACCCAACACACGTTGGGCCTTAACCCAACACACGTTGGGCCTTAACCCAACACACGTTGGGCCTTAACCCAACACACGTTGGGCCTTAACCCAACACACGTTGGGCCTTAACCCAACACACGTTGGGCCTTAACCCAACACACGTTGGGCCTTAACCCAACACACGTTGGGCCTTAACCTGCTCTGTAATTGTCATACGACGCGTTAAATTAGTGTAGTGTTGCCTAACTGCAACCCCCGCAATATAGTTTGCTACTCGCACTGCCCGGTCCCCAGTGTATCGCTTCATGTTAAACACCTTGCAGCTATACACTGTAATGTGGATGGCAGCAGGACGTACATGCTCAATGCCCTTTGCAGTTGTTCATTGGCATTTGCAGTTGTTCATTGGCATTCGCATGGCGAAGCACTTAGCCTACGCTGTGGTACGGCCTGTGTCAACTGTCCGCTGATGTTGTACGTCCAAATCACACACTGTACTGCACATTGGTCCTCATGTACTGAATGATACATCGTGGTACATGTGACCGTACAACGACTGCGCCAACAACGGCGAACCATGCGGTCCAAATGTTGTGCACTCAGCTACGTGTCGTCTCCCTATAAGAGCTGGATTGCAGTGTGGTATGCCCTGGATGGCGATCAGCATGAGCCGTCTGTTGATGTAGTGGCGCGTGTTGTCAGACGTAGTCGTCTCTTCTCACACACCGTGATAGCATGGTGCACTGCGTTCCACATCTGCGACATGCGACAGAGGCCGGTTGACAGTCGTTCGCGCAATGGACATCGCATACGTACGGGGGCCACCTTCCACGTGTTCGCGAAGCGTGCACATGTTGTTGCGTGTATGTGGGCAGACATAGTGTGTCGTGACACCTGACACAGGCATGCAACAATCGTTGAATTTGCAAATGGCGATGGACGCCTACGTTTGCTGGTGACGTTACGCAAATGAACAACTGGTAAACCGTTGTGGTGCGGTTGTTCTCGCTAGAGGTGAATCAGTGATGGCGACGATCGGTTGAGCTACCAACCGGTTGTTCCAGCGATACCCACCATGCCCACGAACGTGAATGGCATCTGGGTGTGAAGCGATACGCGGCGGTGGCTGGGTGGGACCGTCCCCGGCCGGTGAGGGGGGGCCTCCCGGCGTGCTGGCCGCGCGGTGCGTGGGCGCACGCGCTACAGCCGGCTGGTGGGGGCGGCCAGTGGCAGGCGCGCCGGCCGACGGAGGCGGCAGGCGGCGCAGCTGCGCGCCGGCGCACCCTGCACGCGGCGCCGTGCGGCCAAAGTAGGTCCTCGCGGGCCCGGTGCGAAGCGCGGTGGACATCTGCAGTGTGCTGGTCCGATTGAGGACTGTGTGCGCTGAGGATGCGCCGCCGCCCGGCGCTCGGCGCCGCGACGCCGTCTGCTGCTCGGTCGCCTCTGCGGTTCTCGCAGGTGGTTTGTATCGCAGCTGTGCGGACGTGTTGGCGCGTGCGCTGTGCTGGGAGAGTTCGCTTCGGCACCCAAGTGGGGCTTTTGTCCTTCTGTGGCGCTGGCGTTGGAGCTGCCGGTCACCGTAGGTGGCGCGTGTTGTCTCCCGCCGGCAATGCCACGACAGCACGCTCCCGGGCCTCTGTCGGCAGCGGCAAGCTCAGTTGGGAGCACGGGTGGTCGCACCTAAAGCGTCTACTCGCCAAACCCCGGGCGATTGCGCCTCTCTCGAACCCGACCAAGTACTTAGGACGGCGCTGCGCGCCGCCGGGACCTGAGAGGGTTTCGAGGTGTATGGTGCAGGGGAGCTCAGCCTCCTCCTGTTTGCAGAATAATTGAGCGGACGCTTGCGTGTTCGCGCGGGCCCCCGGGACACACTCCCGGGCGGCCGGCTGCTCAGCTCTAGTTGACGCAGCTCCCTGGTTGATCCTGCCAGTAGTCATATGCTTGTCTCAAAGATTAAGCCATGCATGTCTCAGTACAAGCCGCATTAAGGTGAAACCGCGAATGGCTCATTAAATCAGTTATGGTTCCTTAGATCGTACCCACGTTACTTGGATAACTGTGGTAATTCTAGAGCTAATACATGCAAACAGAGTCCCGACCAGAGATGGAAGGGACGCTTTTATTAGATCAAAACCAATCGGTCGGCTCGTCCGGTCCGTTTGCCTTGGTGACTCTGAATAACTTTGGGCTGATCGCACGGTCCTCGTACCGGCGACGCATCTTTCAAATGTCTGCCTTATCAACTGTCGATGGTAGGTTCTGCGCCTACCATGGTTGTAACGGGTAACGGGGAATCAGGGTTCGATTCCGGAGAGGGAGCCTGAGAAACGGCTACCACAT
>NW_026047242.1:82500-87500 GCF_023864345.2 Schistocerca serialis cubense
CATGAAGAGTTATGTCCAATATGCGACATTCCCGCTGTCCCTATACATGAGCTGCGAGCTGTACCAGTTACGAGCTAGAGACGCGATCGCGTTGCTCTCTGTACGAATGCCGATGCTGAGCGGTCAGCTAGGAGGCGCTCCATCCATGTCGGTACCGGTGGGCGTTGCACTCGCAGTCGCAAAAACGTACGGCAAGTATATTACTCGGAAGAGTTTATGACAGTCCAAGCCCCCCTGCGTGGGGAGCGTCTTTCTAGGCCATGACCCACCGGAAGGGCGCAGCGTCCCCCACCCCAGACATGTGACGTCACACTATCGGTATTGACGACTCGACTCATTGCTTATAATCATTTGCCATACACCGGTGGAAGCTGCCGAGACGAGTAGCTACATAGCGCGCTCGCCGTGTCACTAATGTACAGAGATACAACAGTTTCGACTGGAACCGGATTAAACGTATACACGGCGCTGATTAGTAATACATAGACCCATCAGAATACAGATAATATATACAACTGTCCGTATACATGCTGAAAGACTCTGCTCACAATCACAACCACACGGCAGCCACACACTCTTATCACGCACTACTCTCCGCCTGTAACACGCACACAGACAATATGTAAGCACCAGCATGGAACAACACCCAGTGCATCCTCTCCGCCACATGAGACAATCCACACTGTCATAACCAGACTGGGAGGTCCACTCAGAAAACGGAATATTCCACCCCCCCGACAACCACCATTGCTCAGCTAAGCCACCAACACCCACACATGTCCTACACAGGGGTGCACCCAACATCACAATACTGCCTCCTCTCACAGCACACAAACAATGGCAGGAATGAAAGACACAGGTCTGCCACAAGCATGGAATCGGAGCGCCGCCTGTCATGAGCCAAAGGTGCATCCTGACGTGGCAAATCAGATGATGCCGCAGGCATCCACTTACTATAATCACAATCAACAAACCGACCGGCCGCCCCCCCCCCCCCCCATTACACCTTTCCATACAACAATGTGTACCTTAACCTAAACTATACTGTACCTTAACCTAAACTATACTGTACCTTAACCTAAACTATACTGTACCTTAACCTAAACTATACTGTACCTTAACCTAAACTATACTGTACCTTAACCTAAACTATACTGTACCTTAACCTAAACTATACTGTACCTTAACCTAACCTATACGGTACCTCAACCTAACCTATATTGTGCCTCAACCTAACCTATGTTGCGCCTTAACCTAACCTATGTTGCGCCTTAACCTAACCTATGTTGCGCCTTAACCTAACCTATGTTGCGCCTTAACCTAACCTATGTTGCGCCTTAACCTAACCTATGTTGCGCCTTAACCTAACCTATGTTGCGCCTTAACCTAACCTATGTTGCGCCTTAACCTAACCTATGTTGCGCCTTAACCTAACCTATGTTGCGCCTTAACCTAACCTATGTTGCGCCTTAACCTAACCTATGTTGCGCCTTAACCTAACCTATGTTGCGCCTTAACCTAACCTATGTTGCGCCTTAACCTAACCTATGTTGCGCCTTAACCTAACCTATGTTGCGCCTTAACCTAACCTATGTTGCGCCTTAACCTAACCTATGTTGCGCCTTAACCTAACCTATGTTGCGCCTTAACCTAACCTATGTTGCGCCTTAACCTAACCTATGTTGCGCCTTAACCTAACCTATGTTGCGCCTTAACCTAACCTATGTTGCGCCTTAACCTAACCTATGTTGCGCCTTAACCTAACCTATGTTGCGCCTTAACCTAACCTATGTTGCGCCTTAACCTAACCTATGTTGCGCCTTAACCTAACCTATGTTGCGCCTTAACCTAACCTATGTTGCGCCTTAACCTAACCTATGTTGCGCCTTAACCCAACCTATGTTGCGCCTTAACCCAACCTATGTTGCGCCTTAACCCAACCTATGTTGCGCCTTAACCCAACCTATGTTGCGCCTTAACCCAACCTATGTTGCGCCTTAACCCAACCTATGTTGCGCCTTAACCCAACCTATGTTGGGCCTTAACCCAACCTATGTTGCGCCTTAACCCAACCTATGTTGCGCCTTAACCCAACCTATGTTGCGCCTTAACCCAACCTATGTTGCGCCTTAACCCAACCTATGTTGCGCCTTAACCCAACCTATGTTGCGCCTTAACCCAACCTATGTTGCGCCTTAACCCAACCTATGTTGGGCCTTAACCCAACCTATGTTGGGCCTTAACCCAACCTATGTTGGGCCTTAACCCAACACACGTTGGGCCTTAACCCAACACACGTTGGGCCTTAACCCAACACACGTTGGGCCTTAACCCAACACACGTTGGGCCTTAACCCAACACACGTTGGGCCTTAACCCAACACACGTTGGGCCTTAACCCAACACACGTTGGGCCTTAACCCAACACACGTTGGGCCTTAACCCAACACACGTTGGGCCTTAACCCAACACACGTTGGGCCTTAACCCAACACACGTTGGGCCTTAACCCAACACACGTTGGGCCTTAACCCAACACACGTTGGGCCTTAACCCAACACACGTTGGGCCTTAACCCAACACACGTTGGGCCTTAACCCAACACACGTTGGGCCTTAACCCAACACACGTTGGGCCTTAACCCAACACACGTTGGGCCTTAACCCAACACACGTTGGGCCTTAACCCAACACACGTTGGGCCTTAACCTGCTCTGTAATTGTCATACGACGCGTTAAATTAGTGTAGTGTTGCCTAACTGCAACCCCCGCAATATAGTTTGCTACTCGCACTGCCCGGTCCCCAGTGTATCGCTTCATGTTAAACACCTTGCAGCTATACACTGTAATGTGGATGGCAGCAGGACGTACATGCTCAATGCCCTTTGCAGTTGTTCATTGGCATTTGCAGTTGTTCATTGGCATTCGCATGGCGAAGCACTTAGCCTACGCTGTGGTACGGCCTGTGTCAACTGTCCGCTGATGTTGTACGTCCAAATCACACACTGTACTGCACATTGGTCCTCATGTACTGAATGATACATCGTGGTACATGTGACCGTACAACGACTGCGCCAACAACGGCGAACCATGCGGTCCAAATGTTGTGCACTCAGCTACGTGTCGTCTCCCTATAAGAGCTGGATTGCAGTGTGGTATGCCCTGGATGGCGATCAGCATGAGCCGTCTGTTGATGTAGTGGCGCGTGTTGTCAGACGTAGTCGTCTCTTCTCACACACCGTGATAGCATGGTGCACTGCGTTCCACATCTGCGACATGCGACAGAGGCCGGTTGACAGTCGTTCGCGCAATGGACATCGCATACGTACGGGGGCCACCTTCCACGTGTTCGCGAAGCGTGCACATGTTGTTGCGTGTATGTGGGCAGACATAGTGTGTCGTGACACCTGACACAGGCATGCAACAATCGTTGAATTTGCAAATGGCGATGGACGCCTACGTTTGCTGGTGACGTTACGCAAATGAACAACTGGTAAACCGTTGTGGTGCGGTTGTTCTCGCTAGAGGTGAATCAGTGATGGCGACGATCGGTTGAGCTACCAACCGGTTGTTCCAGCGATACCCACCATGCCCACGAACGTGAATGGCATCTGGGTGTGAAGCGATACGCGGCGGTGGCTGGGTGGGACCGTCCCCGGCCGGTGAGGGGGGGCCTCCCGGCGTGCTGGCCGCGCGGTGCGTGGGCGCACGCGCTACAGCCGGCTGGTGGGGGCGGCCAGTGGCAGGCGCGCCGGCCGACGGAGGCGGCAGGCGGCGCAGCTGCGCGCCGGCGCACCCTGCACGCGGTGCCGTGCGGCCAAAGTAGGTCCTCGCGGGCCCGGTGCGAAGCGCGGTGGACATCTGCAGTGTGCTGGTCCGATTGAGGACTGTGTGCGCTGAGGATGCGCCGCCGCCCGGCGCTCGGCGCCGCGACGCCGTCTGCTGCTCGGTCGCCTCTGCGGTTCTCGCAGGTGGTTTGTATCGCAGCTGTGCGGACGTGTTGGCGCGTGCGCTGTGCTGGGAGAGTTCGCTTCGGCACCCAAGTGGGGCTTTTGTCCTTCTGTGGCGCTGGCGTTGGAGCTGCCGGTCACCGTAGGTGGCGCGTGTTGTCTCCCGCCGGCAATGCCACGACAGCACGCTCCCGGGCCTCTGTCGGCAGCGGCAAGCTCAGTTGGGAGCACGGGTGGTCGCACCTAAAGCGTCTACTCGCCAAACCCCGGGCGATTGCGCCTCTCTCGAACCCGACCAAGTACTTAGGACGGCGCTGCGCGCCGCCGGGACCTGAGAGGGTTTCGAGGTGTATGGTGCAGGGGAGCTCAGCCTCCTCCTGTTTGCAGAATAATTGAGCGGACGCTTGCGTGTTCGCGCGGGCCCCCGGGACACACTCCCGGGCGGCCGGCTGCTCAGCTCTAGTTGACGCAGCTCCCTGGTTGATCCTGCCAGTAGTCATATGCTTGTCTCAAAGATTAAGCCATGCATGTCTCAGTACAAGCCGCATTAAGGTGAAACCGCGAATGGCTCATTAAATCAGTTATGGTTCCTTAGATCGTACCCACGTTACTTGGATAACTGTGGTAATTCTAGAGCTAATACATGCAAACAGAGTCCCGACCAGAGATGGAAGGGACGCTTTTATTAGATCAAAACCAATCGGTCGGCTCGTCCGGTCCGTTTGCCTTGGTGACTCTGAATAACTTTGGGCTGATCGCACGGTCCTCGTACCGGCGACGCATCTTTCAAATGTCTGCCTTATCAACTGTCGATGGTAGGTTCTGCGCCTACCATGGTTGTAACGGGTAACGGGGAATCAGGGTTCGATTCCGGAGAGGGAGCCTGAGAAACGGCTACCACATCCAAGGAAGGCAGCAGGCGCGCAAATTACCCACTCCCGGCACGGGGAGGTAGTGACGAAAAATAACGATACGGGACTCATCCGAGGCCCCGTAATCGGAATGAGTACACTTTAAATCCTTTAACGAGTATCTATTGGAGGGCAAGTCTGG
>NW_026047243.1:0-10000 GCF_023864345.2 Schistocerca serialis cubense
ACGGCAGACACTTGCAGCCGCGCCGCCGTTAAACGCATTTCAGTGCGGCTCCAATACGCCTCCGACACGGGAACGTTCCGTTGCTCTACGAATGCGTTTCTCCCCTTTTTCCCTTCCTCTCTCTTTTGCCCCCCCTCCTTGCACTCTTGCCTCATTCCTCACGTTCTGCCCAGACATTCGACCGATCAAAGTCAACCTTTCGTTACCGTTCTCAGCGCGACGGTGTACAACAGTATGACGGGTGTGCCCACGACTTCGGTTCAGTTGCGGTGACGCCGGTCTATCGCGCCGATCGACAGTTACTCAGGGGGGCGACGGATCGGACCACGTCACCGACACACAAAACACTTTCAAACAAACAAATACATACCGGATGGACACAGACAAACACGTGTACAGACATTCGCCAAACAAACGACCGCCGCCGCCGTCGTCGCGCTTACTGTACTGCACTGGACACGCGTGCATCTTGAATGACGACATCGGTGTGCGTGCGTCGTACGCAATCAGTCAGACACGGCTATCAAACATCAGAGTCGAATGGTACATCATCGTGCGTGTCGCCGTACACGTACAGTACAATACAACAACAATGCGTCTTAATGGCACGTTCATTTCAACGTCACTCACACACCTCCACGCTGCAGTTACGTCGCACCATTGTCAAACTCGGCGTACAGCAAAGGGAATAGTGGGCGGCAAAAAAAAAAAAAACCAAACAAAAACATTTCACATTTCACCCTCGCCATGTATGATGTGCAAACAAAACAAACCCGCAAACGGCCGTCGTTACGGTGACACAAAAGTCGCCGATCGCACTGTCCCCCCTCGCAGACGGGTAACACACACACACACACACACACACACACACACACACACACACACCAACAACACCAATGGGTCAAAAACCACGCCAACGAGGCGTGCCACCATTCCACGCCACGGCGACCAACCTCGTGGCCGTACCCCCGCGCAACACGCTTTGACGCGCCCCCCCCACCCACAATCAAAATGCACACATACATCACAGCCGTCCACACAAACAACAACAACAACAATTCCGCCCTTCCCGCAAAAGGCAAGTTGGTGGCCCTGAAAAGGGCCGTTTTGCCGCTCTCGCAACGGAGGAGCCTTCTCCATCCTTCCTTCCATTCCAGAGCCACCTCCTTACTTGGAGCTCGTGTACTTGGTCACCGCCTTCGTGCCCTCGCTCACGGCGTGCTTGGCCAGCTCGCCAGGCAGCAACAGCCGCACAGCGGTCTGGATCTCGCGGGACGTGATGGTCGAGCGCTTGTTGTAGTGCGCCAGGCGAGACGCCTCGGCCGCAATGCGCTCGAAAATGTCGTTCACGAAGCTGTTCATGATGCTCATCGCCTTCGACGAGATGCCCGTGTCAGGGTGCACCTGCTTCAGCACCTTGTAGATGTAGATGGCATAGCTCTCCTTCCTCTTGCGCTTCTTCTTCTTGTCGCCCTTCGAAATGTTCTTCTGCGCCTTGCCAGCCTTCTTGGCGGCCTTCCCGCTAGTCTTGGGCGGCATCTCGAACCAACGTACGGCAGCAGCAACACCAGTAGCAAGCGCTCCGCTCTAGTCAGCGTCTCCCCACACAGTGGCACCCGCCGCCAGCCGCCGCCGCACCTTTACCAGCTCGCCCTGTTGCGGCCGCCGACCAATGGGGCGCGCGCGCAACCGGCCGCCGCACCCGAGCCCATAAAGCACCCCCACCCCGGCTGCGCCGGCACGCACTCCGCTGCTCGACTCGCTGCCGCTCGCACCGGTCGTTTTCGTTTCCGTTTCGTGTGCACCGTCGCTAGCCCATCGCCATGTCCGGACGCGGAAAGGGAGGCAAAGTCAAGGGCAAGTCAAAGTCCCGCTCAAGCAGGGCTGGGCTCCAGTTCCCGGTCGGCAGAATCCACCGCCTCCTGCGCAAGGGAAACTACGCAGAGCGCGTCGGCGCCGGGGCGCCCGTCTACCTCGCCGCCGTCATGGAGTACCTCGCGGCTGAGGTGCTCGAGCTGGCCGGAAACGCGGCCCGCGACAACAAGAAGACGCGCATCATCCCGCGCCACCTGCAGCTTGCCATCCGCAACGACGAGGAGCTCAACAAGCTCCTGTCGGGCGTCACCATCGCACAGGGTGGTGTCCTGCCCAACATCCAGGCCGTCCTGCTGCCAAAGAAGACCGAGAAGAAGGCCTAAAGGAGGCCAGGCAATCGCAGCCGCCGCGTGCTCCCCTGCACGCAACGCGCTTTGCCGGCTCGGCCCGGCCCACAACAATCGGCCCTTTTCAGGGCCACCACACAAACCTACGTCCAAAGCAAAATTTCAGTCGTCCTCGCCGCACCTTGTTTTGTTTTAACTTTGCACTGTCACAGCACAGCCGCCGCCGGCGCACGTCCGCCATCTTGTCGTCCACACAGCCCGTGTGGCCCAACACACACACACACACACACACATTTTGCACGGTCGCAGTCGCCTTCCAAACCGACAACGGCAGCAACAATGACCATTGTTAAAGGGAGGCGTGTCGACACACCGCCCTCCACTCCCGCGCGCAACGGCCGTCGACACGAACGAAACAGCTGATCCGGCCGCCTATGCCCACACGCCTTGCCTCGGAAACCCCAACGCCGCCGCAAACAAACACACAGAGCCAAACCACGCAAGCAAATAATCACCGCCTCTCGCACAACAACACACAGCCCGCCATCTCCGTCGCGATCGATACAAAGACACACAATAACAAACACACAAACGAAGCAGCTCCACACACAGCCAGCCACATGACACGTTTCCTTTCCTTCTCCCCTCCCAGTCACATCACGTCGCTCAAACGGAAAGAAAGAAACAAACAAACAAACACACAGCGCACACACGCAGCAACAACAACACAGACTCTTTCGCACTTTTCAACTTCCGAACAGTGTGGTGGCCCTGAAAAGGGCCGTTTTCTAGTCTCTCCCACCCACAAGCACGGCCGCGGGAAGGCCAGCGCCCGCTGCGACGCAGCCTAACCGCCGAAACCGTACAGGGTGCGCCCCTGCCTCTTCAGGGCGTACACCACGTCCATGGCCGTCACAGTCTTGCGCTTGGCGTGCTCAGTGTACGTCACCGCGTCGCGGATCACGTTCTCCAGGAACACCTTCAGCACCCCGCGGGTCTCCTCGTAGATCAGACCAGAGATGCGCTTCACGCCGCCCCTGCGAGCCAGGCGGCGGATGGCGGGCTTCGTGATGCCCTGGATGTTGTCGCGCAACACCTTGCGGTGCCGCTTGGCGCCACCCTTGCCGAGCCCCTTTCCTCCCTTGCCGCGGCCTGTCATCCTTCCTTCCTCGGGCAAAGCAAAACGTGCACAAACAGCAGCTGCAGCGGCTGGCGAGTCGGCTACGGTCTGCGCCCAGCGCGCCCGCCGCCCCCCTATATAGACTCTGGCCCGCCCTCCCCCCCACCACGCGCAACCGAGGGCATATAAGCGCAGCACGGAGGCGCGCGGGCCCGTTGTCAAGGCAGCACCGGACGCCGCGCCGCACCTAACCTCCACGCACGCCGCTCCGCTACCGCTACCGCTACCGCCATGGCCCGCACAAAGCAAACGGCCCGCAAGTCCACCGGCGGAAAGGCGCCGCGCAAACAGCTCGCCACCAAGGCGGCGAGGAAGAGCGCGCCCGCCACCGGAGGCGTCAAGAAGCCCCACCGCTACAGGCCGGGCACCGTCGCCCTGCGAGAAATCAGGCGCTACCAGAAGAGCACAGAGCTGCTCATCCGCAAGCTGCCATTCCAGCGCCTAGTGCGCGAGATCGCCCAGGACTTCAAGACCGACCTGCGCTTCCAGAGCTCCGCAGTCATGGCCCTGCAGGAGGCCAGCGAGGCCTACCTCGTCGGCCTCTTCGAAGACACCAACCTGTGCGCAATCCACGCCAAGCGCGTCACCATCATGCCCAAGGACATCCAGCTCGCGCGCCGCATCCGCGGCGAGCGCGCCTAAACCGCGCCGCGGCACCGCACCGCACAAACAAAAACGGCCCTTTTCAGGGCCACTAACATCTCTCCGTCGCGAGCAAACTTTGTCGGTCGCCTGCCTCTCGCCCCGCAACCCAAAAACAAAAACCACCACTTCCCGTCCGTCCGCCACACCCCGCTCACTCTGCCTGCCTGCTAGCAGCGCGCAACAATCACACATCATCCCTCCCCGGCGCTCAAAGCGCACAATACCCAACGGCCGACGTCACACCGCACGGGTGGGTGGGTGGCTGGCTGGCTGGCCGGCCGCCCGCCGCTTTCGTTTCGAAAACAAAAAAAACCCGCACTCCACTCCGACGGCCAACGGCCAGGCAGGCGCGCTCGCTCGCTCGCTCTACACGCCACCGAAATCCCCGCCGACTCCTTCCACATCTCAACGTGCCCCCCGTTGCAAAACATAACACACACAAAGGAACAAAACAAAACACAGACCAGACACGACTAGACAAGACAGACATCCGAGAAGAACGAACGCAGGCAAGCCAACCAACGTATTCAAACAAAACAACGTGACAGAAAACCAACCGTCGGCCGCCGCCACAAACACGGCGACAATCAACCACGACAACAACAACACCGCTTACCGCTACCGCCGCCCACACCCGCCACCGACCCCCGCAATCCAACCACCACGGCACGCAAACAGCATCCCCACGGGCATACAGAAACGCCAGACAGACACCCACACCAAACGCAACACGACAATCAAAACCTTCCCCGACGTGCTTTGATGGCCCTGAGAAGGGCCGTTTTGGGCCGCGCGTCTCTTGCGCGCCACTAGACGACGACGGGGGGTGGGGACGACGGAGTCAAGCGCCAAACCCTTCCTTTCCCATCTCTTTCTCCTCTACTCTACTTCTTCTTCTTGGGCGAAGCCTTCGCCTTAGACGGCGTCGTCGCCTTCTTCGGGCGCGGCGCCTTCGGCTTCTTCGTCGGAACCTTGGCGGCCTTCTTCGCCTTCGACGGCGACTTGGCCTTGGCCGGCTTGGCCGCAGCCGCCTTCTTCGCACCCGCGGGAGCGGCCGACGCCGCAGACGCCTTCTTGGCGGCGCCCGCCTTCCGACCGGTCGCCGCCTTCACGCCACCAGCCTTCTTTGCGCCGGCCGCACGGGCGCCCTTCTTCTCCTTGCTGGCCGGAGCGGCGCGCTTCTTCTTGGCACCGCCAGCACGAGCCTTGCCGCCCTCGGCCGCCCCCCCGCCGCCGGCGCCGGCAAGCTTGAACGAGCCGGACGCGCCCTTCCCCTTCGTCTGCACCAGCTCGCCCGCCACGACGGCCGACTTGAGGTACTTCTTGATAAACGGCGCCAGCTTCTCCGCGTCCAGCTTGTAGTGCGCGGCTATGTACTTCTTGATCGCCTGCAGCGACGACCCGCCGCGCTCCTTCAGACTCTTGATGGCGGCCGTCACCATCTCAGAGGTGCGCGGGTGCGCAGGCTTGGCGCGCGGCTTCTTCGCAGACGACGCAGACTTGGCCTTCTTCGTAGTGCCGGTGGCGGCGGGTGCCGCAGCAGTCTCGTTCGTAGCCGCCTGATCTGCCATTTCGACGACGCGCGTAACACACAGCGAGAGCGAGCGGGACGGCAGGCACGCAAGCACAGCACAGCAGCAGAGCAGAGAATCACAAGGCCCAGCCAGTGTCGCGGGCGGGCGCGGACGGCCGAGAGAGCGGCCGCCACTCTGCGCGCCGCCGCGCCGCGCCTCCCGCGCTTGCTACCGCCCAACGTCCGACAGCCTGTGCGGAGCAGCCCCAAACCTGCGCCACAACCGCCCGCGCCTTTCAAACCACCGAGGATGGGGCTACACACAGCCACACCACAGTCGCCAACCAGTCGCCACGGCAGCGCCGCAAACCACGGCCAAACTGCAGCTACCGCGCGCTACAGCCTGGGTCGGCCCGCCGAGAATCGCCGCCCCCGCCCAAATGCCGCCCCCACAGCCCCAGCCGACGACCCGCCACAATGGCCAAACCTTCGGCAAAACTCCCACACCGTCGCCGCGGCAGCCCGGCCAGCGCGGCCGGCGCCACAGCCACACAAGCCGAGGCGTGCGGCGATGACGGCCGTGCAAACGCGCCTCCGCCGCCCCATCGCCTTCCGTCGCCCTCCCGCCGTTTCCCGATCGGCCCGCAGCCGTCGGGCCACATCGCGCGCCGTCCTCCTCCTCTCGCCCGCCAACATTCACAGCCGTTTCTCAACAATTGCCCGCCGCAAACGGACGCCGCCTGCGCAACAGGCGCCGCCGCCCCTCGCCGCTTCCCACCCACAACCCCTCGACCGAGGCAAACCGCAATCCGAATCTACAGACCAACCCAATCTGCCGTCAAGCACACACGACAGCCGACCTTACACGTTACGCGTTACACATTACGTTTACACGTCTACGTTAGGTTAGGTTAGGTGGACGTGGGTTAGGTTAAGGGGACTTGGGTTAGGTTAAGCGTCAAACCTAGGTTAAGCATTCAAACACGTCAGGCGTCAGAGGTTAGGTTAGGTTAGGTTAGGTTACACGTTAGGTTAGGTTAAGGGGTCAGTGCTAGGTTAAGAAGCGTCAAACGTAGGTTAAAAAAGCGTTCAAACGTGAGGCGTGAGCCGGACAGCTTACCTTACGTAGACGTTAGGGGCTCACAGGCTGAGCTCACCTCGCCACACCACAGGTTAGGTTCGGTTCGGTTCGGTTCGGTTCGGTTCGCTCGGCTCAGCGTAAAGCGCCGAGGTCAGGGTTACGTTCGTTCACCTTCGGGCGCCACACTTTCGGTTGAAAGGTCGCGACGGGACGACGTCGGCAGGCACGCCGCAAACGAACAAAAACGTACAGACGGGGGAGCAGCACGACCACGACCAGACACCGAGCGCGAACGAGACACACGCGAACCACCCCCACCGGCCAAAGGGCACCACACAACAACCCCCCAGAGCACCACGTGTCGACACCAGAGCAACCCGCCGCTCACGCGACAGACATGGCTGGCACCGAAGGGCAACCGCCCGCAACTGCGCTTTCCGCGCCGGCCCGGATGCACGTCGTGCTACAACAACACCACTACCGTACACAGCCGCTGTTCACAACATCACTATCAATGGCGCGCCCGCGGCTCGCCGCCGTCGCAGTCGCAGCCCCAACGCCAGCACTTTTGCACCACCATTCACACGCACCGCAACACAGCTCGCCGACACAGCCGAACAAAACAAACACCACACAACAACAGCAACAACGCCGCCGCCTCTACTTGTGCCGGCGACCCACCCCGCCGATGGCGCACCTTTCGCCAGCCGGCAATCGACACACACGCACGCACCCACCCACCGGGGCCCAGTGCAAAAAAAAAAAAACACAAAAACAAAAAAACAAAACAACACAAACGACACGGGAAGCGCACACCGCCACTTCGCGCGCACGCCACCAACCAGTCGTCGTCTCAAAATAACAAACACAAACAAAATAAACTAACAACTAGGGCAACACAAAACAAAAACGCCTCGCACGAACCGCCCACAAAAAGGACAAGCACACGCACAGCCTCTGCTGACGACCACGACGCAGCGGCACGCTGCTCCTGTCCCGCGCCCCGCGCCCCGCGCCCCACTCGATTCACAACTCACGCGACACCGTCAACGACGGGCTCGCTTCCCGCAACCTACCACCTTTCCGCCACGACGCACAGCCCCAGCCCCACCCGACGACTGCACTTTCACCACCGCCTCCCCCTTCCCCCCCAAAACACACACACACACACAGCCAGCCAAAAACGCACTCGCGACCCACACATGCACGTGCATCGGCACACGCCAACCAGTCAACGTCGACAACCACACGCAAGGCTCGAAACGAAAACGAAACCGGCGTCCTTCCACGTTGCCATCAAGCTACGCGACACAAGACACAAGGAACCAACACAACAGCCGGCCCCACTAATTCCCACTCTCACGCCGCAAAAAGCACACCGAAACCGCCAAACACGCACGCACATTCCCCTTCGCACTGACACCACCGACCGGCTCGCTACCACACACACCCTCTCGGCAGCCGTTTCACGCCAATTCGCCACACAGTCGACAAGCGCCCGCCCTGTACGGCACACGCAACGACGCAGCGCAGCAAAGGGCGCCCGCAACACATACCTCTCCGCCGCCCGACGCGCCAACCGCCACACCACACCGCCAGCCACTCGCAAATTGTGCACTGCCACCAGCCACACGTCCAACACGCCGCGCCGCCTCCGGCCACCCGCCAGGGGGCGCTCACGTCCGCGACAACAGCGCGGCCCGCCGGGCCGGGCCGAACCGAACCGAGCCGCCGCTGCTCTGCACTCGGCACGGCCACACCCTGCTGCAGACCGGGCTCGTCCCTCTGTACGCGTCTGCCTGCGCATCAACACAACACGACCTTTTTTTTTTTTTTTTTCTCCTCTCTCTACCGCCATCCCTTCTTCTCGCGTTTTACCCGTTGTTGCAGCAGCGGCGCACACCTACACATCCACAGCCCCAGCCGAGCCGGCCTCACCTCAGGGCCCGCCGCCAGCGTCTCCTCCTCGGGCACAGGTGCGGTGCTGTGGCCGCCCATCCAACCGCATTGCTGGCCGTCCAGCCACCAGGCGTTCCCACTGCCGCGAGCCACGCCGCGCACCGACCCTGCTGCAGAAAACGAAGCATAGCCAGAGACCGACCGATACACAAAGCAAGCCGTCGCCTCGCCTCTTGTCCTTCCTGCCTTCCTTCCGCCCCCGCCCTTCTCACACCACCGCCTCTCCACTTTCGCCCCCCCCTCCTTTTTTTTTTTTGTTTTCTTCTTTCTTTCTTTCTTTGGCCCTCTCTCCTTCCCGCCATGGCGGTTACGGCACCGCCTGCAGCGGCAGATTTTTTGCGCCCACACGCCTACTCCTACCACCATTAACCTTGCCCTGCCCTGCCCTGCCCTGCCCTGCCCTGCCCTGCCCATCAACGTCGCAGTCGAACCGACGCTTGCCAACACACTGCCCACGTTCCTTTCTCTTTTCGGCCTACGCCCATTACGCGCCGCCGCCACAGCGCCTTCCCTTCCCACAACACACCGACGTCATCACACGCACCCAAAACAGGGGCCACGACCGTGTTCCTCGCCCACTCCCATCCCGCACGGTACGCACATTCCCAACTACTACCGCGCACCCTCCCTTTCCAATCTGTGTGTGTCTCTCTGTGTCTGTGTCCTGTCCGCGCGTGACGCCTCTCAACATCCGCCGTCCCCCGTCCCGTTTTCGCCCCCATGCCGTCGTCGCGCCGCCTCCGCCCCTGTCCGCCCCGCACCACACCATACACCGCTGCTTGTCCCGGCCGTTGCCACCAAAGGCGCCGACCGCAAACGCGCCACGCCGCAGCCCCCGTGCGTCTCGCGCTCGCTTGCATCTCCGTGCCGACGCTGCCTCTCTTCCCGCTCGCACTCGACCTCGACAACACAGTCTTTGGCTCCGCCACTGCGTGTTCCGGTGGTACGCACGCTGCAACACGTATGTATTCATTACCAGAGCGATGGCGAGGCATGACAGCATCTCTGTCTGACCAGAGAGTTCTTTATCGCTGCTAGTCGGCGCTTGGACCGCGCCAGACGACAGTAGTGGCACGCACCGGGTCGCCAGGAACAGTTGTTATATATATATATTGTAGCGCGAGTCGGGAGAGGTAGTAGTCGGTCGACAGTAGTAGCGGGTGGACGGTTGTACTGAGCGGGCGTCGGCGGCGTGCTCTGCTCGTCTCGCGACTCTGGTCACGGTTCGGGACGATGTATAGTCTATTGTGTTATAATCAAAAGGTGGTGTGACGCTGCATTGCGCAAATCTGATAACGTATGTTCATTGTACTTATTTTGTTCAACAACAAAAGCCCCACTATTACTTTTTTTCTAAAGTAACTTTTGTCTCTTAACGAAAAACATTCACTTTTTAAAGACTACTTCCTATGGCATTTCCCTCCAAGGAGTGCAATTAATTACCAGCCAGCACTCATTCA
>NW_026047243.1:15000-22500 GCF_023864345.2 Schistocerca serialis cubense
ATACAAAGACACACAATAACAAACACACAAACGAAGCAGCTCCACACACAGCCAGCCACATGACACGTTTCCTTTCCTTCTCCCCTCCCAGTCACATCACGTCGCTCAAACGGAAAGAAAGAAACAAACAAACAAACAACACAGCGCACACACGCAGCAACAACAACACAGACTCTTTCGCACTTTTCAACTTCCGAACAGTGTGGTGGCCCTGAAAAGGGCCGTTTTCTAGTCTCTCCCACCCACAAGCACGGCCGCGGGAAGGCCAGCGCCCGCTGCGACGCAGCCTAACCGCCGAAACCGTACAGGGTGCGCCCCTGCCTCTTCAGGGCGTACACCACGTCCATGGCCGTCACAGTCTTGCGCTTGGCGTGCTCAGTGTACGTCACCGCGTCGCGGATCACGTTCTCCAGGAACACCTTCAGCACCCCGCGGGTCTCCTCGTAGATCAGACCAGAGATGCGCTTCACGCCGCCCCTGCGAGCCAGGCGGCGGATGGCGGGCTTCGTGATGCCCTGGATGTTGTCGCGCAACACCTTGCGGTGCCGCTTGGCGCCACCCTTGCCGAGCCCCTTTCCTCCCTTGCCGCGGCCTGTCATCCTTCCTTCCTCGGGCAAAGCAAAACGTGCACAAACAGCAGCTGCAGCGGCTGGCGAGTCGGCTACGGTCTGCGCCCAGCGCGCCCGCCGCCCCCCTATATAGACTCTGGCCCGCCCTCCCCCCCACCACGCGCAACCGAGGGCATATAAGCGCAGCACGGAGGCGCGCGGGCCCGTTGTCAAGGCAGCACCGGACGCCGCGCCGCACCTAACCTCCACGCACGCCGCTCCGCTACCGCTACCGCTACCGCCATGGCCCGCACAAAGCAAACGGCCCGCAAGTCCACCGGCGGAAAGGCGCCGCGCAAACAGCTCGCCACCAAGGCGGCGAGGAAGAGCGCGCCCGCCACCGGAGGCGTCAAGAAGCCCCACCGCTACAGGCCGGGCACCGTCGCCCTGCGAGAAATCAGGCGCTACCAGAAGAGCACAGAGCTGCTCATCCGCAAGCTGCCATTCCAGCGCCTAGTGCGCGAGATCGCCCAGGACTTCAAGACCGACCTGCGCTTCCAGAGCTCCGCAGTCATGGCCCTGCAGGAGGCCAGCGAGGCCTACCTCGTCGGCCTCTTCGAAGACACCAACCTGTGCGCAATCCACGCCAAGCGCGTCACCATCATGCCCAAGGACATCCAGCTCGCGCGCCGCATCCGCGGCGAGCGCGCCTAAACCGCGCCGCGGCACCGCACCGCACAAACAAAAACGGCCCTTTTCAGGGCCACTAACATCTCTCCGTCGCGAGCAAACTTTGTCGGTCGCCTGCCTCTCGCCCCGCAACCCAAAAACAAAAACCACCACTTCCCGTCCGTCCGCCACACCCGCTCACTCTGCCTGCCTGCTAGCAGCGCGCAACAATCACACATCATCCCTCCCCGGCGCTCAAAGCGCACAATACCCAACGGCCGACGTCACACCGCACGGGTGGGTGGGTGGCTGGCTGGCTGGCCGGCCGCCCGCCGCTTTCGTTTCGAAAACAAAAAAAACCCGCACTCCACTCCGACGGCCAACGGCCAGGCAGGCGCGCTCGCTCGCTCGCTCTACACGCCACCGAAATCCCCGCCGACTCCTTCCACATCTCAACGTGCCCCCCGTTGCAAAACATAACACACACAAAGGAACAAAACAAAACACAGACCAGACACGACTAGACAAGACAGACATCCGAGAAGAACGAACGCAGGCAAGCCAACCAACGTATTCAAACAAAACAACGTGACAGAAAACCAACCGTCGGCCGCCGCCACAAACACGGCGACAATCAACCACGACAACAACAACACCGCTTACCGCTACCGCCGCCCACACCCGCCACCGACCCCCGCAATCCAACCACCACGGCACGCAAACAGCATCCCCACGGGCATACAGAAACGCCAGACAGACACCCACACCAAACGCAACACGACAATCAAAACCTTCCCCGACGTGCTTTGATGGCCCTGAGAAGGGCCGTTTTGGGCCGCGCGTCTCTTGCGCGCCACTAGACGACGACGGGGGGTGGGGACGACGGAGTCAAGCGCCAAACCCTTCCTTTCCCATCTCTTTCTCCTCTACTCTACTTCTTCTTCTTGGGCGAAGCCTTCGCCTTAGACGGCGTCGTCGCCTTCTTCGGGCGCGGCGCCTTCGGCTTCTTCGTCGGAACCTTGGCGGCCTTCTTCGCCTTCGACGGCGACTTGGCCTTGGCCGGCTTGGCCGCAGCCGCCTTCTTCGCACCCGCGGGAGCGGCCGACGCCGCAGACGCCTTCTTGGCGGCGCCCGCCTTCCGACCGGTCGCCGCCTTCACGCCACCAGCCTTCTTTGCGCCGGCCGCACGGGCGCCCTTCTTCTCCTTGCTGGCCGGAGCGGCGCGCTTCTTCTTGGCACCGCCAGCACGAGCCTTGCCGCCCTCGGCCGCCCCCCCGCCGCCGGCGCCGGCAAGCTTGAACGAGCCGGACGCGCCCTTCCCCTTCGTCTGCACCAGCTCGCCCGCCACGACGGCCGACTTGAGGTACTTCTTGATAAACGGCGCCAGCTTCTCCGCGTCCAGCTTGTAGTGCGCGGCTATGTACTTCTTGATCGCCTGCAGCGACGACCCGCCGCGCTCCTTCAGACTCTTGATGGCGGCCGTCACCATCTCAGAGGTGCGCGGGTGCGCAGGCTTGGCGCGCGGCTTCTTCGCAGACGACGCAGACTTGGCCTTCTTCGTAGTGCCGGTGGCGGCGGGTGCCGCAGCAGTCCCGTTCGTAGCCGCCTGATCTGCCATTTCGACGACGCGCGTAACACACAGCGAGAGCGAGCGGGACGGCAGGCACGCAAGCACAGCACAGCAGCAGAGCAGAGAATCACAAGGCCCAGCCAGTGTCGCGGGCGGGCGCGGACGGCCGAGAGAGCGGCCGCCACTCTGCGCGCCGCCGCGCCGCGCCTCCCGCGCTTGCTACCGCCCAACGTCCGACAGCCTGTGCGGAGCAGCCCCAAACCTGCGCCACAACCGCCCGCGCCTTTCAAACCACCGA
Source organism: Schistocerca serialis cubense (assembly GCF_023864345.2). Classification (NCBI taxonomy): domain Eukaryota; kingdom Metazoa; phylum Arthropoda; class Insecta; order Orthoptera; family Acrididae; genus Schistocerca; species Schistocerca serialis. The sequence continues at coordinate 18,086 of NW_026047243.1, forward strand.
GGATGGGGCTACACACAGCCACACCACAGTCGCCAACCAGTCGCCACGGCAGCGCCGCAAACCACGGCCAAACTGCAGCTACCGCGCGCTACAGCCTGGGTCGGCCCGCCGAGAATCGCCGCCCCCGCCCAAATGCCGCCCCCACAGCCCCAGCCGACGACCCGCCACAATGGCCAAACCTTCGGCAAAACTCCCACACCGTCGCCGCGGCAGCCCGGCCAGCGCGGCCGGCGCCACAGCCACACAAGCCGAGGCGTGCGGCGATGACGGCCGTGCAAACGCGCCTCCGCCGCCCCATCGCCTTCCGTCGCCCTCCCGCCGTTTCCCGATCGGCCCGCAGCCGTCGGGCCACATCGCGCGCCGTCCTCCTCCTCTCGCCCGCCAACATTCACAGCCGTTTCTCAACAATTGCCCGCCGCAAACGGACGCCGCCTGCGCAACAGGCGCCGCCGCCCCTCGCCGCTTCCCACCCACAACCCCTCGACCGAGGCAAACCGCAATCCGAATCTACAGACCAACCCAATCTGCCGTCAAGCACACACGACAGCCGACCTTACACGTTACGCGTTACACATTACGTTTACACGTCTACGTTAGGTTAGGTTAGGTGGACGTGGGTTAGGTTAAGGGGACTTGGGTTAGGTTAAGCGTCAAACCTAGGTTAAGCATTCAAACACGTCAGGCGTCAGAGGTTAGGTTAGGTTAGGTTAGGTTACACGTTAGGTTAGGTTAAGGGGTCAGTGCTAGGTTAAGAAGCGTCAAACGTAGGTTAAAAAAGCGTTCAAACGTGAGGCGTGAGCCGGACAGCTTACCTTACGTAGACGTTAGGGGCTCACAGGCTGAGCTCACCTCGCCACACCACAGGTTAGGTTCGGTTCGGTTCGGTTCGGTTCGGTTCGCTCGGCTCAGCGTAAAGCGCCGAGGTCAGGGTTACGTTCGTTCACCTTCGGGCGCCACACTTTCGGTTGAAAGGTCGCGACGGGACGACGTCGGCAGGCACGCCGCAAACGAACAAAAACGTACAGACGGGGGAGCAGCACGACCACGACCAGACACCGAGCGCGAACGAGACACACGCGAACCACCCCCACCGGCCAAAGGGCACCACACAACAACCCCCCAGAGCACCACGTGTCGACACCAGAGCAACCCGCCGCTCACGCGACAGACATGGCTGGCACCGAAGGGCAACCGCCCGCAACTGCGCTTTCCGCGCCGGCCCGGATGCACGTCGTGCTACAACAACACCACTACCGTACACAGCCGCTGTTCACAACATCACTATCAATGGCGCGCCCGCGGCTCGCCGCCGTCGCAGTCGCAGCCCCAACGCCAGCACTTTTGCACCACCATTCACACGCACCGCAACACAGCTCGCCGACACAGCCGAACAAAACAAACACCACACAACAACAGCAACAACGCCGCCGCCTCTACTTGTGCCGGCGACCCACCCCGCCGATGGCGCACCTTTCGCCAGCCGGCAATCGACACACACGCACGCACCCACCCACCGGGGCCCAGTGCAAAAAAAAAAAAACACAAAAACAAAAAAACAAAACAACACAAACGACACGGGAAGCGCACACCGCCACTTCGCGCGCACGCCACCAACCAGTCGTCGTCTCAAAATAACAAACACAAACAAAATAAACTAACAACTAGGGCAACACAAAACAAAAACGCCTCGCACGAACCGCCCACAAAAAGGACAAGCACACGCACAGCCTCTGCTGACGACCACGACGCAGCGGCACGCTGCTCCTGTCCCGCGCCCCGCGCCCCGCGCCCCACTCGATTCACAACTCACGCGACACCGTCAACGACGGGCTCGCTTCCCGCAACCTACCACCTTTCCGCCACGACGCACAGCCCCAGCCCCACCCGACGACTGCACTTTCACCACCGCCTCCCCCTTCCCCCCCAAAACACACACACACACACAGCCAGCCAAAAACGCACTCGCGACCCACACATGCACGTGCATCGGCACACGCCAACCAGTCAACGTCGACAACCACACGCAAGGCTCGAAACGAAAACGAAACCGGCGTCCTTCCACGTTGCCATCAAGCTACGCGACACAAGACACAAGGAACCAACACAACAGCCGGCCCCACTAATTCCCACTCTCACGCCGCAAAAAGCACACCGAAACCGCCAAACACGCACGCACATTCCCCTTCGCACTGACACCACCGACCGGCTCGCTACCACACACCCTCTCGGCAGCCGTTTCACGCCAATTCGCCACACAGTCGACAAGCGCCCGCCCTGTACGGCACACGCAACGACGCAGCGCAGCAAAGGGCGCCCGCAACACATACCTCTCCGCCGCCCGACGCGCCAACCGCCACACCACACCGCCAGCCACTCGCAAATTGTGCACTGCCACCAGCCACACGTCCAACACGCCGCGCCGCCTCCGGCCACCCGCCAGGGGGCGCTCACGTCCGCGACAACAGCGCGGCCCGCCGGGCCGGGCCGAACCGAACCGAGCCGCCGCTGCTCTGCACTCGGCACGGCCACACCCTGCTGCAGACCGGGCTCGTCCCTCTGTACGCGTCTGCCTGCGCATCAACACAACACGACCTTTTTTTTTTTTTTTTTCTCCTCTCTCTACCGCCATCCCTTCTTCTCGCGTTTTACCCGTTGTTGCAGCAGCGGCGCACACCTACACATCCACAGCCCCAGCCGAGCCGGCCTCACCTCAGGGCCCGCCGCCAGCGTCTCCTCCTCGGGCACAGGTGCGGTGCTGTGGCCGCCCATCCAACCGCATTGCTGGCCGTCCAGCCACCAGGCGTTCCCACTGCCGCGAGCCACGCCGCGCACCGACCCTGCTGCAGAAAACGAAGCATAGCCAGAGACCGACCGATACACAAAGCAAGCCGTCGCCTCGCCTCTTGTCCTTCCTGCCTTCCTTCCGCCCCCGCCCTTCTCACACCACCGCCTCTCCACTTTCGCCCCCCCCTCCTTTTTTTTTTTTGTTTTCTTCTTTCTTTCTTTCTTTGGCCCTCTCTCCTTCCCGCCATGGCGGTTACGGCACCGCCTGCAGCGGCAGATTTTTTGCGCCCACACGCCTACTCCTACCACCATTAACCTTGCCCTGCCCTGCCCTGCCCTGCCCTGCCCTGCCCTGCCCATCAACGTCGCAGTCGAACCGACGCTTGCCAACACACTGCCCACGTTCCTTTCTCTTTTCGGCCTACGCCCATTACGCGCCGCCGCCACAGCGCCTTCCCTTCCCACAACACACCGACGTCATCACACGCACCCAAAACAGGGGCCACGACCGTGTTCCTCGCCCACTCCCATCCCGCACGGTACGCACATTCCCAACTACTACCGCGCACCCTCCCTTTCCAATCTGTGTGTGTCTCTCTGTGTCTGTGTCCTGTCCGCGCGTGACGCCTCTCAACATCCGCCGTCCCCCGTCCCGTTTTCGCCCCCATGCCGTCGTCGCGCCGCCTCCGCCCCTGTCCGCCCCGCACCACACCATACACCGCTGCTTGTCCCGGCCGTTGCCACCAAAGGCGCCGACCGCAAACGCGCCACGCCGCAGCCCCCGTGCGTCTCGCGCTCGCTTGCATCTCCGTGCCGACGCTGCCTCTCTTCCCGCTCGCACTCGACCTCGACAACACAGTCTTTGGCTCCGCCACTGCGTGTTCCGGTGGTACGCACGCTGCAACACGTATGTATTCATTACCAGAGCGATGGCGAGGCATGACAGCATCTCTGTCTGACCAGAGAGTTCTTTATCGCTGCTAGTCGGCGCTTGGACCGCGCCAGACGACAGTAGTGGCACGCACCGGGTCGCCAGGAACAGTTGTTATATATATATATTGTAGCGCGAGTCGGGAGAGGTAGTAGTCGGTCGACAGTAGTAGCGGGTGGACGGTTGTACTGAGCGGGCGTCGGCGGCGTGCTCTGCTCGTCTCGCGACTCTGGTCACGGTTCGGGACGATGTATAGTCTATTGTGTTATAATCAAAAGGTGGTGTGACGCTGCATTGCGCAAATCTGATAACGTATGTTCATTGTACTTATTTTGTTCAACAACAAAAGCCCCACTATTACTTTTTTTCTAAAGTAACTTTTGTCTCTTAACGAAAAACATTCACTTTTTAAAGACTACTTCCTATGGCATTTCCCTCCAAGGAGTGCAATTAATTACCAGCCAGCACTCATTCATTGCACACAGCTGTGTAAGGGGTATCTACAATTGAGGAGCGGATATAAATGCAATTTTTTGTTTTTTTTGTTTTTTTTTTTTGTGTGTGTGTGTGTGTGTGTGTGTGTGTGTTGTAACCTCCCAGCAAAATTTAAAATAATGGACAATGTTATTTACGGATGCTAATGGACATTGCGCTAATTGTAACCTCGCCCACAATGAGAGGTATTGAAAATGGCAACAAA
>NW_026047243.1:27500-30977 GCF_023864345.2 Schistocerca serialis cubense
GTTTTCTAGTCTCTCCCACCCACAAGCACGGCCGCGGGAAGGCCAGCGCCCGCTGCGACGCAGCCTAACCGCCGAAACCGTACAGGGTGCGCCCCTGCCTCTTCAGGGCGTACACCACGTCCATGGCCGTCACAGTCTTGCGCTTGGCGTGCTCAGTGTACGTCACCGCGTCGCGGATCACGTTCTCCAGGAACACCTTCAGCACCCCGCGGGTCTCCTCGTAGATCAGACCAGAGATGCGCTTCACGCCGCCCCTGCGAGCCAGGCGGCGGATGGCGGGCTTCGTGATGCCCTGGATGTTGTCGCGCAACACCTTGCGGTGCCGCTTGGCGCCACCCTTGCCGAGCCCCTTTCCTCCCTTGCCGCGGCCTGTCATCCTTCCTTCCTCGGGCAAAGCAAAACGTGCACAAACAGCAGCTGCAGCGGCTGGCGAGTCGGCTACGGTCTGCGCCCAGCGCGCCCGCCGCCCCCCTATATAGACTCTGGCCCGCCCTCCCCCCCACCACGCGCAACCGAGGGCATATAAGCGCAGCACGGAGGCGCGCGGGCCCGTTGTCAAGGCAGCACCGGACGCCGCGCCGCACCTAACCTCCACGCACGCCGCTCCGCTACCGCTACCGCTACCGCCATGGGCCCGCACAAAGCAAACGGCCCGCAAGTCCACCGGCGGAAAGGCGCCGCGCAAACAGCTCGCCACCAAGGCGGCGAGGAAGAGCGCGCCCGCCACCGGAGGCGTCAAGAAGCCCCACCGCTACAGGCCGGGCACCGTCGCCCTGCGAGAAATCAGGCGCTACCAGAAGAGCACAGAGCTGCTCATCCGCAAGCTGCCATTCCAGCGCCTAGTGCGCGAGATCGCCCAGGACTTCAAGACCGACCTGCGCTTCCAGAGCTCCGCATCATGGCCCTGCAGGAGGCCAGCGAGGCCTACCTCGTCGGCCTCTTCGAAGACACCAACCTGTGCGCAATCCACGCCAAGCGCGTCACCATCATGCCCAAGGACATCCAGCTCGCGCGCCGCATCCGCGGCGAGCGCGCCTAAACCGCGCCGCGGCACCGCACCGCACAAACAAAAACGGCCCTTTTCAGGGCCACTAACATCTCTCCGTCGCGAGCAAACTTTGTCGGTCGCCTGCCTCTCGCCCCGCAACCCAAAAACAAAAACCACCACTTCCCGTCCGTCCGCCACACCCGCTCACTCTGCCTGCCTGCTAGCAGCGCGCAACAATCACACATCATCCCTCCCCGGCGCTCAAAGCGCACAATACCCAACGGCCGACGTCACACCGCACGGGTGGGTGGGTGGCTGGCTGGCTGGCCGGCCGCCCGCCGCTTTCGTTTCGAAAACAAAAAAAACCCGCACTCCACTCCGACGGCCAACGGCCAGGCAGGCGCGCTCGCTCGCTCGCTCTACACGCCACCGAAATCCCCGCCGACTCCTTCCACATCTCAACGTGCCCCCCGTTGCAAAACATAACACACACAAAGGAACAAAACAAAACACAGACCAGACACGACTAGACAAGACAGACATCCGAGAAGAACGAACGCAGGCAAGCCAACCAACGTATTCAAACAAAACAACGTGACAGAAAACCAACCGTCGGCCGCCGCCACAAACACGGCGACAATCAACCACGACAACAACAACACCGCTTACCGCTACCGCCGCCCACACCCGCCACCGACCCCCGCAATCCAACCACCACGGCACGCAAACAGCATCCCCACGGGCATACAGAAACGCCAGACAGACACCCACACCAAACGCAACACGACAATCAAAACCTTCCCCGACGTGCTTTGATGGCCCTGAGAAGGGCCGTTTTGGGCCGCGCGTCTCTTGCGCGCCACTAGACGACGACGGGGGGGTGGGGACGACGGAGTCAAGCGCCAAACCCTTCCTTTCCCATCTCTTTCTCCTCTACTCTACTTCTTCTTCTTGGCGAAGCCTTCGCCTTAGACGGCGTCGTCGCCTTCTTCGGGGCGCGGCGCCTTCGGCTTCTTCGTCGGAACCTTGGCGGCCTTCTTCGCCTTCGACGGCGACTTGGCCTTGGCCGGCTTGGCCGCAGCCGCCTTCTTCGCACCCGCGGGAGCGGCCGACGCCGCAGACGCCTTCTTGGCGGCGCCCGCCTTCCGACCGGTCGCCGCCTTCACGCCACCAGCCTTCTTTGCGCCGGCCGCACGGGCGCCCTTCTTCTCCTTGCTGGCCGGAGCGGCGCGCTTCTTCTTGGCACCGCCAGCACGAGCCTTGCCGCCCTCGGCCGCCCCCCCGCCGCCGGCGCCGGCAAGCTTGAACGAGCCGGACGCGCCCTTCCCCTTCGTCTGCACCAGCTCGCCCGCCACGACGGCCGACTTGAGGTACTTCTTGATAAACGGCGCCAGCTTCTCCGCGTCCAGCTTGTAGTGCGCGGCTATGTACTTCTTGATCGCCTGCAGCGACGACCCGCCGCGCTCCTTCAGACTCTTGATGGCGGCCGTCACCATCTCAGAGGTGCGCGGGTGCGCAGGCTTGGCGCGCGGCTTCTTCGCAGACGACGCAGACTTGGCCTTCTTCGTAGTGCCGGTGGCGGCGGGTGCCGCAGCAGTCTCGTTCGTAGCCGCCTGATCTGCCATTTCGACGACGCGCGTAACACACAGCGAGAGCGAGCGGGACGGCAGGCACGCAAGCACAGCACAGCAGCAGAGCAGAGAATCACAAGGCCCAGCCAGTGTCGCGGGCGGGCGCGGACGGCCGAGAGAGCGGCCGCCACTCTGCGCGCCGCCGCGCCGCGCCTCCCGCGCTTGCTACGCCCAACGTCCGACAGCCTGTGCGGAGCAGCCCCAAACCTGCGCCACAACCGCCCGCGCCTTTCAAACCACCGAGGATGGGGCTACACACAGCCACACCACAGTCGCCAACCAGTCGCCACGGCAGCGCCGCAAACCACGGCCAAACTGCAGCTACCGCGCGCTACAGCCTGGGTCGGCCCGCCGAGAATCGCCGCCCCCGCCCAAATGCCGCCCCCACAGCCCCAGCCGACGACCCGCCACAATGGCCAAACCTTCGGCAAAACTCCCACACCGTCGCCGCGGCAGCCCGGCCAGCGCGGCCGGCGCCACAGCCACACAAGCCGAGGCGTGCGGCGATGACGGCCGTGCAAACGCGCCTCCGCCGCCCCATCGCCTTCCGTCGCCCTCCCGCCGTTTCCCGATCGGCCCGCAGCGTCGGGCCACATCGCGCGCCGTCCTCCTCCTCTCGCCCGCCAACATTCACAGCCGTTTCTCAACAATTGCCCGCCGCAAACGGACGCCGCCTGCGCAACAGGCGCCGCCGCCCCTCGCCGCTTCCCACCCACAACCCCTCGACCGAGGCAAACCGCAATCCGAATCTACAGACCAACCCAATCTGCCGTCAAGCACACACGACAGCCGACCTTACACGTTACGCGTTACACATTACGTTTACACGTCTACGTTAGGTTAGGTTAGGTGGACGTG
>NW_026047244.1:2500-7500 GCF_023864345.2 Schistocerca serialis cubense
AGCACGCACGAGGCGGTCGCACGCCTTCGGCTCGCCCCACCGGCAGGACGTCCCACGATACATGCCAGTTAAACACCGACGGGCGGTGAACCAACAGCGTGGGACACAAATCCAACTACGAGCTTTTTAACCGCAACAACTTTAATATACGCTATTGGAGCTGGAATTACCGCGGCTGCTGGCACCAGACTTGCCCTCCAATAGATACTCGTTAAAGGATTTAAAGTGTACTCATTCCGATTACGGGGCCTCGGATGAGTCCCGTATCGTTATTTTTCGTCACTACCTCCCCGTGCCGGGAGTGGGTAATTTGCGCGCCTGCTGCCTTCCTTGGATGTGGTAGCCGTTTCTCAGGCTCCCTCTCCGGAATCGAACCCTGATTCCCCGTTACCCGTTACAACCATGGTAGGCGCAGAACCTACCATCGACAGTTGATAAGGCAGACATTTGAAAGATGCGTCGCCGGTACGAGGACCGTGCGATCAGCCCTAAGTTATTCAGAGTCACCAAGGCAAACGGACCGGACGAGCCGACCGATTGGTTTTGATCTAATAAAAGCGTCCCTTCCATCTCTGGTCGGGACTCTGTTTGCATGTATTAGCTCTAGAATTACCACAGTTATCCAAGTAACGTGGGTACGATCTAAGGAACCATAACTGATTTAATGAGCCATTCGCGGTTTCACCTTAATGCGGCTTGTACTGAGACATGCATGGCTTAATCTTTGAGACAAGCATATGACTACTGGCAGGATCAACCAGGGAGCTGCGTCAACTAGAGCTGAGCAGCCGGCCGCCCGGGAGTGTGTCCCGGGGGCCCGCGCGAACACGCAAGCGTCCGCTCAATTATTCTGCAAACAGGAGGAGGCTGAGCTCCCCTGCACAACACACCTCGAAACCCTCTCAGGTCCCGGCGGCGCGCAGCGCCGTCCTAAGTACTTGGTCGGGTTCGAGAGAGGCGCAATCGCCCGGAGTTAGGCGAGTAGACGCTTTAGGTGCGACCACCCGTGCTCCCAACTGAGCTTGCCGCTGCCGACAGAGGCCCGGGAGCGTGCTGTCGTGGCATTGCCGGCGGGAGACAACACGCGCCACCTACGGTGACCGGCAGCTCCAACGCCAGCGCCACAGAAGGACAAAAGCCCTACTTGGGTGCCGAAGCGAACTCTCCCAGCACAGCGCACGCGCCAACACGTCCGCACAGCTGCGATACAAACCACCTGCGAGAACCGCTGGGGCGACCGAGCAGCAGACGGCGTCGCGGCGCCGAGCGCCGGGCGGCGGCGCATCCTCAGCGCACAAAGTCCTCAATCGGACCAGCACACTGCAGATGGCCACCGCGCTTCGCACCGGGCCCGCGAGGACCTACTTTGGCCGCAAGGCGCCGCGAGCAGGGGGCGCCGGCGCGCAGCTGCGCCGCCTGCCGCGTCCGTCGGCCGGCGCGCCTGCCACCGGCCGCCCCCACCAGCCGGCTGTAGCGCGTGCGCCCACGCACCGCGCTGCCAGCACGCCGGGCGGCCCCCCCCTCACCGGCCGGGGACGGTCCCACCCAGCCACCGCCGCGTATCGCCTCACACCCAGATCCCCTTTCACGTTCGTGGGCATGGTGGGTCCCCTTTCACGTTCGTGGGCATGGTGGGTATCCCTGAAACAACCGGTTAATAGCTCGACCGATCGTCGCCAACACTGATTCACCTCTAGCGAGAACAACCGCACCACAACGGGTTACCGGTTGTTCATTTGCGTAACGTCACCAGCAAACGTACACGTCCATCGCCATTTGCAACGAGTATTGCATGCCTGTGTCAGGTGTCACAACACACTACGTCTGCCCACATAGACGCAACAACATGTGCACGCCTAGAGAACACGTGGAAGGTAGACCCCGTACGTATGCGGTGTCCATTGCGCGAACGACTGTCAGCCCGCCTCTGCAGCATGTCGCAGATGTGGAACGCGGTGCAACATGCTATCACGGTGTGTGAGAAGAGACGACTACGTCCGAATACACGCTCCACTACATCAACAGACTGCTCATGCTGATCGCCATCCAGGGCGTCCGTTCCTCCCACACGTCTGTATGGCGTACCACACTGCAATCCAGCTCTTATAGGGAGACGACACGTAGCTGCGTGCACAATATTTGGACTGTATGGTCCGCCGTTGCTAGGCGCTGTCGTCATACGGTCACATGGGCCACGATGTATCATTCAGTACATACGGAGCAATGTGCAGTACAGTTTGTGGGTTTTGCGTACATCGGCGGACAGGTGACAGGCCGTACCACAACGTAGGCTGAGTACGTCGGCATGCGAAGGGCATTGAACATGCAAACTTCTCACCGACCAGCTTGCGAAGGCAGGGGGGAAGGGGGGGGGGCATGTACGTCCTGCTGCTATCCACACTACAGTGTATAGCAGGAGCATGTGGAAAGTCAGCAACACCTGCAAGGTGTTTAACATGACGCGATACACAGGGGACCGGGCAGTGCGAGTAGCGAACTATATTGCGAGGGTTGCGGTTAGGCAACACTACACTACTTTAACGGGTTGCATAACAATTACAGAGCAGGTTCAGCGACAACGTGCGTCAGGTTAAGGCGCAATATAGTTTAGGTTACGGCGCACTTTAGGTTAGGTTAAGGCACATTATAGGTTAGGTTAAGGCACAACATGGGTTACGTTAAGGCACAACATGGGTTACGTTAAGGCACAACATGGGTTACGTTAAGGCACAACATGGGTTAGGTTAAGGCACAACATGGGTTAGGTTAAGGCACAACATGGGTTAGGTTAAGGCACAACATGGGTTAGGTTAAGGCACAACATGGGTTAGGTTAAGGCACAACATGGGTTAGGTTAAGGCACAACATGGGTTAGGTTAAGGCACAACATGGGTTAGGTTAAGGCACAACATGGGTTAGGTTAAGGCACAACATGGGTTAGGTTAAGGCACAACATGGGTTAGGTTAAGGCACAACATGGGTTAGGTTAAGGCACAACATGGGTTAGGTTAAGGCACAACATGGGTTAGGTTAAGGCACAACATGGGTTAGGTTAAGGCACAACATGGGTTAGGTTAAGGCACAACATGGGTTAGGTTAAGGCACAACATGGGTTAGGTTAAGGCACAACATGGGTTAGGTTAAGGCACAACATGGGTTAGGTTAAGGCACAACATGGGTTAGGTTAAGGCACAACATGGGTTAGGTTAAGGCACAACATGGGTTAGGTTAAGGCACAACATGGGTTAGGTTAAGGCACAACATGGGTTAGGTTAAGGCACAACATGGGTTAGGTTAAGGCACAACATGGGTTAGGTTAAGGCACAACGTAGGTTAGGTTAAGGCACAACGTGGGTTAGGTTAAGGCACAACATGGGTTAGGTTAAGGCACAACATGGGTTAGGTTAAGGCACAACATGGGTTAGGTTAAGGCACAACATGGGTTAGGTTAAGGCACAACATGGGTTAGGTTAAGGCACAACATGGGTTACGTTACGGCACAACATGGGTTACGTTACGGCACAACATGGGTTACGTTACGGCACAACATGGGTTACGTTACGGCACAACATGGGTTACGTTACGGCACAACATGGGTTACGTTACGGCACAACATGGGTTACGTTACGGCACAACATGGGTTACGTTACGGCACAACATGGGTTACGTTACGGCACAAATTAGGTTAGGTTACGGCACAAATTAGGTTAGGTTAAGGCACAAATTAGGTTAGGTTAAGGCACAAATTAGGTTAGGTTAAGGCACAAATTAGGTTAGGTTAAGGCACAAATTAGGTTAGGTTAAGGCACAAATTAGGTTAGGTTAAGGCACAAATTAGGTTAGGTTAAGGCACAAATTAGGTTAGGTTAAGGCACGATATAGGTTAGGTTAAGGCACGATATAGGTTAGGTTAAGGCACGATATAGGTTAGGTTAAGGCACGATATAGGTTAGGTTAAGGCACGATATAGGTTAGGTTAAGGCACGATATAGGTTAGGTTAAGGCACGATATAGGTTAGGTTAAGGCACGATATAGGTTAGGTTAAGGCACGATATAGGTTAGGTTAAGGTACGATATAGGTTAGGTTAAGGTACGATATAGGTTAGGTTAAGGTACGATATAGGTTAGGTTAAGGTACGATATAGGTTAGGTTAAGGTACGATATAGGTTAGGTTAAGGTACGATATAGGTTAGGTTAAGGTACGATATAGGTTAGGTTAAGGTACGATATAGGTTAGGTTAAGGTACGATATAGGTTAGGTTAAGGTACGATATAGCGTAGGTTCAGATACACATTGTTGTAGGGAAAGGTGTATTGGGGGGGGGGCGGCAGGTTCGTTGATAGTGATTATCGTAATTGGATGCCTGCGGTATTATCCGATTTGTCACGTCAGGATGCACTTTTGGCTCATGACAGGCGGCGCTCCGATTCCATGGTTGTGGCAGATCTGTGTCTTTCATTCCTGCCATTGTTTGTGTGCTGTGACAGGAGGCAGTATTGTGATGTTGGGTGCACCACTGTGTAGGACATGTGTGGGTGTTCGTGGCTTAGCTGAGCAATGTGCGGATGTCGGAAGGGTGGGATATTGTGTTTTCTGGGTGGACCTCCCGGTCTGGTAATGATAGTGTGGATTGTGTCATGTGGCGGAGAGGATGCACTGGATGTTCTTCCATGCTGGTGGTTAGATATTGTGTGTGATAAGAGAGTAGTGTGTGATAAGAGTGTCTGGCTGACGTGTGGTTCTCATTGTGTGCAGAGTCTTTCAGCATGTATAGGGACGGTTGTATATATTATCTGTATTCTGATGGCTCTGCATCTATTACTAATCAGTGCCGTGTATACGGTTACTCTAGTTCCAGTCGAAACTGTTCTATCTCTGTACATTAGTGACACTGCGGCTCCACTATGTTGCCGCCCCTGTCGGCCGTTTCCCCCAGTGTATGGCTAATGATTATCAGCAATCAGTCTATTAGTCAATACCGGTAGTGTGACGACGTC
>NW_026047244.1:15000-22500 GCF_023864345.2 Schistocerca serialis cubense
AATAAAGAGCACCCTGGTAGGATTTCAACGGGGTCCGCCTCGGGACGCACGAGCACGCACGAGGCGGTCGCACGCCTTCGGCTCGCCCCACCGGCAGGACGTCCCACGATACATGCCAGTTAAACACCGACGGGCGGTGAACCAACAGCGTGGGACACAAATCCAACTACGAGCTTTTTAACCGCAACAACTTTAATATACGCTATTGGAGCTGGAATTACCGCGGCTGCTGGCACCAGACTTGCCCTCCAATAGATACTCGTTAAAGGATTTAAAGTGTACTCATTCCGATTACGGGGCCTCGGATGAGTCCCGTATCGTTATTTTTCGTCACTACCTCCCCGTGCCGGGAGTGGGTAATTTGCGCGCCTGCTGCCTTCCTTGGATGTGGTAGCCGTTTCTCAGGCTCCCTCTCCGGAATCGAACCCTGATTCCCCGTTACCCGTTACAACCATGGTAGGCGCAGAACCTACCATCGACAGTTGATAAGGCAGACATTTGAAAGATGCGTCGCCGGTACGAGGACCGTGCGATCAGCCCTAAGTTATTCAGAGTCACCAAGGCAAACGGACCGGACGAGCCGACCGATTGGTTTTGATCTAATAAAAGCGTCCCTTCCATCTCTGGTCGGGACTCTGTTTGCATGTATTAGCTCTAGAATTACCACAGTTATCCAAGTAACGTGGGTACGATCTAAGGAACCATAACTGATTTAATGAGCCATTCGCGGTTTCACCTTAATGCGGCTTGTACTGAGACATGCATGGCTTAATCTTTGAGACAAGCATATGACTACTGGCAGGATCAACCAGGGAGCTGCGTCAACTAGAGCTGAGCAGCCGGCCGCCCGGGAGTGTGTCCCGGGGGCCCGCGCGAACACGCAAGCGTCCGCTCAATTATTCTGCAAACAGGAGGAGGCTGAGCTCCCCTGCACAACACACCTCGAAACCCTCTCAGGTCCCGGCGGCGCGCAGCGCCGTCCTAAGTACTTGGTCGGGTTCGAGAGAGGCGCAATCGCCCGGAGTTAGGCGAGTAGACGCTTTAGGTGCGACCACCCGTGCTCCCAACTGAGCTTGCCGCTGCCGACAGAGGCCCGGGAGCGTGCTGTCGTGGCATTGCCGGCGGGAGACAACACGCGCCACCTACGGTGACCGGCAGCTCCAACGCCAGCGCCACAGAAGGACAAAAGCCCTACTTGGGTGCCGAAGCGAACTCTCCCAGCACAGCGCACGCGCCAACACGTCCGCACAGCTGCGATACAAACCACCTGCGAGAACCGCTGGGGCGACCGAGCAGCAGACGGCGTCGCGGCGCCGAGCGCCGGGCGGCGGCGCATCCTCAGCGCACAAAGTCCTCAATCGGACCAGCACACTGCAGATGGCCACCGCGCTTCGCACCGGGCCCGCGAGGACCTACTTTGGCCGCAAGGCGCCGCGAGCAGGGGGCGCCGGCGCGCAGCTGCGCCGCCTGCCGCGTCCGTCGGCCGGCGCGCCTGCCACCGGCCGCCCCCACCAGCCGGCTGTAGCGCGTGCGCCCACGCACCGCGCTGCCAGCACGCCGGGCGGCCCCCCCTCACCGGCCGGGGACGGTCCCACCCAGCCACCGCCGCGTATCGCCTCACACCCAGATCCCCTTTCACGTTCGTGGGCATGGTGGGTCCCCTTTCACGTTCGTGGGCATGGTGGGTATCCCTGAAACAACCGGTTAATAGCTCGACCGATCGTCGCCAACACTGATTCACCTCTAGCGAGAACAACCGCACCACAACGGGTTACCGGTTGTTCATTTGCGTAACGTCACCAGCAAACGTACACGTCCATCGCCATTTGCAACGAGTATTGCATGCCTGTGTCAGGTGTCACAACACACTACGTCTGCCCACATAGACGCAACAACATGTGCACGCCTAGAGAACACGTGGAAGGTAGACCCCGTACGTATGCGGTGTCCATTGCGCGAACGACTGTCAGCCCGCCTCTGCAGCATGTCGCAGATGTGGAACGCGGTGCAACATGCTATCACGGTGTGTGAGAAGAGACGACTACGTCCGAATACACGCTCCACTACATCAACAGACTGCTCATGCTGATCGCCATCCAGGGCGTCCGTTCCTCCCACACGTCTGTATGGCGTACCACACTGCAATCCAGCTCTTATAGGGAGACGACACGTAGCTGCGTGCACAATATTTGGACTGTATGGTCCGCCGTTGCTAGGCGCTGTCGTCATACGGTCACATGGGCCACGATGTATCATTCAGTACATACGGAGCAATGTGCAGTACAGTTTGTGGGTTTTGCGTACATCGGCGGACAGGTGACAGGCCGTACCACAACGTAGGCTGAGTACGTCGGCATGCGAAGGGCATTGAACATGCAAACTTCTCACCGACCAGCTTGCGAAGGCAGGGGGGAAGGGGGGGGGGCATGTACGTCCTGCTGCTATCCACACTACAGTGTATAGCAGGAGCATGTGGAAAGTCAGCAACACCTGCAAGGTGTTTAACATGACGCGATACACAGGGGACCGGGCAGTGCGAGTAGCGAACTATATTGCGAGGGTTGCGGTTAGGCAACACTACACTACTTTAACGGGTTGCATAACAATTACAGAGCAGGTTCAGCGACAACGTGCGTCAGGTTAAGGCGCAATATAGTTTAGGTTACGGCGCACTTTAGGTTAGGTTAAGGCACATTATAGGTTAGGTTAAGGCACAACATGGGTTACGTTAAGGCACAACATGGGTTACGTTAAGGCACAACATGGGTTACGTTAAGGCACAACATGGGTTAGGTTAAGGCACAACATGGGTTAGGTTAAGGCACAACATGGGTTAGGTTAAGGCACAACATGGGTTAGGTTAAGGCACAACATGGGTTAGGTTAAGGCACAACATGGGTTAGGTTAAGGCACAACATGGGTTAGGTTAAGGCACAACATGGGTTAGGTTAAGGCACAACATGGGTTAGGTTAAGGCACAACATGGGTTAGGTTAAGGCACAACATGGGTTAGGTTAAGGCACAACATGGGTTAGGTTAAGGCACAACATGGGTTAGGTTAAGGCACAACATGGGTTAGGTTAAGGCACAACATGGGTTAGGTTAAGGCACAACATGGGTTAGGTTAAGGCACAACATGGGTTAGGTTAAGGCACAACATGGGTTAGGTTAAGGCACAACATGGGTTAGGTTAAGGCACAACATGGGTTAGGTTAAGGCACAACATGGGTTAGGTTAAGGCACAACATGGGTTAGGTTAAGGCACAACATGGGTTAGGTTAAGCACAACATGGGTTAGGTTAAGGCACAACATGGGTTAGGTTAAGGCACAACATGGGTTAGGTTAAGGCACAACATGGGTTAGGTTAAGGCACAAACATGGGTTAGGTTAAGGCACAACATTGGGTTAGGTTAAGGCACAACATGGGTTAGGTAAGGCACAACATGGGTTAGGTTAGGCACAACATGGGTTAGGTTAAGGCACAACATGGGTAGTTAAGGCACAACATGGGTTAGGTTAAGGCACAACATGGGTTAGGTTAAGGCAAGCACCATGGGTTAGTTAAGGCACACCATGGGTTAGGTTTAAGGCACACATGGTTAGGTTAAGGCACAACATGGGTTAGGTTAAGGCACAACATGGGTTAGGTTAAGGCACAACATGGGTTAGGTTAAGGCACAACATGGGTTAGTTAAGGCACAACGTAGGTTAGGTTAAGGCACAACGTAGGTTAGGTTAAGGCACAACGTGGGTTAGGTTAAGGCACAACGTGGGTTAGGTTAAGGCACAACGTGGGTTAGGTTTAAGGCACACGTGGGTTAGGTTAAGCACAACATGGGTTAGGTTAAGCACAACATGGGTTAGGTTAAGGCACACCATGGGTTAGGTTAAGGCACAACATGGGTTAGGTTAAGGCACAACATGGGTTAGGTTAAGGCACAACATGGGTTAGGTTAAGGCACAACATGGGTTAGGTTAAGGCACAACATGGGTTAGGTTAAGGCACAACATGGGTTAAGTTAGGCCACAACATGGGTTAGGTTAAGGCACAACGTAGGTTAGTTAAGGCACAACGTGGGTTAGGTTAAGGCACAACATGGGTTAGGTTAATGCACAACATGGGTTAGGTTAAGGCACAACATGGGTTAGGTTAAGGCACATTACATGGGTTAGGTTAAGGCACAACATGGGTTAGGTTAAGGCACAACATGGGTTACGGTTACGGCACAACATGGGTTACGTTACGGCACAACATGGGTTACGTTACGGCACAACATGGGTTACGTTACGGCACAACATGGGTTACGTTACGGCACAACTATGGGTTACGTTACGGCACAACATGGGTTACGTTACGGCACAACATGGGTTACGTTACGGCACAACATGGGTTACGTTACGGCACAACATGGGTTACGTTACGGCACAACATGGGTTAGGTTACGGCACAAATTAGGTTAGGTTAAGGCACAAATTAGGTTAGGTTAAGGCACAAATTAGGTTAGGTTAAGGCACAATTAGGTTAGGTTAAGGCACAAATAGGTTAGGTTAAGGCACAAATTAGGTTAGGTTAAGGCACAAATTAGGTTAGGTTAAGGCACATATTAGGTTAGGTTAAGGCACGATATAGGTTAGGTTAAGGCACGATATAGGTTAGGTTAAGGCACGATATAGGTTAGGTTAAGGCACGATATAGGTTAGGTTAAGGCACGATATAGGTTAGGTTAAGGCACGATATAGGTTAGGTTAAGGCACGATATAGGTTAGGTTAAGGTACGATATAGGTTAGGTTAAGGTACGATATACGGTTAGGTTAAGGTACGATATAGGTTAGGTTAAGGTACGATATAGGTTAGGTTAAGGTACGATATAGGTTAGGTTAAGGTTCGATATAGGTTAGGTTAAGGTACGATATAGGTTAGGTTAAGGTACGATATAGGTTAGGTTAAGGTACGATATAGGTTAGGTTAAGGAACGATATAGGTTAGGTTAAGGTACGATATAGCGTAGGTTCAGATACACATTGTTGTAGGAAAGGTGTATTGGGGGGGGGGGCGGCAGGTTCGTTGATAGTGATTATCGTAATTGGATGCCTGCGGTATTATCCGATTTGTCACGTCAGGATGCACTTCTTGGCTCATGACAGGCGGCGCTCCGATTCCATGGTTGTGGCAGAATCTGTGTCTTTCATTCCTGCCATTGTTTGTGTGCTGTGACAGGAGGCAGTATTGTGATGTTGGGTGCACCACTGTGTAGGACATGTGTGGGTGTTCGTGGCTTAGCTGAGCAATGTGCGGATGTCGGAAGGGTGGGATATTGTGTTTTCTGGGTGGACCTCCCGGTCTGGTAATGATAGTGTGGATTGTGTCATGTGGCGGAGAGGATGCACTGGATGTTCTTCCATGCTGGTGGTTAGATATTGTGTGTGATAAGAGAGTAGTGTGTGATAAGAGTGTCTGGCTGACGTGTGGTTCTCATTGTGTGCAGAGTCTTTCAGCATGTATAGGGACGGTTGTATATATTATCTGTATTCTGATGGCTCTGCATCTATTACTAATCAGTGCCGTGTATACGGTTACTCTAGTTCCAGTCGAAACTGTTCTATCTCTGTACATTAGTGACACTGCGGCTCCACTATGTTGCCGCCCCTGTCGGCCGTTTCCCCCAGTGTATGGCTAATGATTATCAGCAATCAGTCTATTAGTCAATACCGGTAGTGTGACGACGTCAAATGTCCGGGATGGGGGAAGCTACACCCTTCCCGTGGGTCAGGGCCTAGAAAGACTCTTCCCACGCAGGAGACTCGGACTGTCGTTACTCTTCCGAGACATATATGTGCCCAGCGTTTTTTTGCGGCTGCGAGTGCAACGCCAGGAGGCTCGGACTGTCGTTACTCTTCCGAGATATATATTTGCCCAGCGTTTTTTGCGACTGCGAGTGCAACGCCCACGGGTGCCGACATGGATGGGGCGCTTCCTAGCTGATGGCTCAGCATGAGAATCCGTACAGTGAGCAATGCGATCGCGTCTGTAGCTTGTACGTGGTACAGCTCGCAGCTCATGAATAGGGACAGTACTGTACATGGCTGCTCTGGTTTGGGTTTCCCCTGGTCAGAGGTGGATTATCATCAGGGATCCCCGAGCTTCCGCTCATACTCCCTTCAAATCCAACCCATGCATCCACTACCCAACTTCGCCACAACGAAGGAAACCAGCTCGGAAAAACTACCCCCTTGGTGGGGGAATGGACCTTCCATCTGAAGAGCGCCTTTAGCCACCCTTTTGGGTGCCCACGGGGAACCACGTGGAGGCGGCGCCGCCACTGCTGATGGCGACCCTTTTCATCAGCAGTATAGCATCCACATACAGCATTATCGTAATTACGGAGGTGCTCAGGGGAACAACCTGTAGCCCCCAGGCTGGCGAGGCCCACATGCTGTCGATCACCAGTTTCCCAGGATCTCGGCCAATTCTTGTCCATGTACTTGTATTTCTGCCCTCCGACATTCCCTTCTCGCCACTGGTGTCCCAGGAGCCATGTAGAGGCATCATCGGTGGTTCTGAGAGTCAGCTCGTCACCCCTCCACACTCAGCCATGTCTCCTCCAAGTGCGCGAGATATCAGGGCTGTTTCGGAATCATGGGTCAAAGAAAATGTTGTATTCCAGTTGGTACTGGTTCTTGTACTGGGTCGCAATCGTTTCCTACTATTTACCGTATATTTCTTTAGATTGCTTCACTGATGATTCTCGCTACTTCCCTGATCTCAAATGCTTCCTCAGCAAATGCCTTTATAGCTGAGAATCTATCTACTGTTTGGAGCAGAGTTTCCTTTCTGTGGTAGGATGTGTGTCCTACTGTATGTATAAGCTGACTTCTGGGCTCAGCGTACTGCTTACAGGTGTAGAGGATGTGATTGGAATCCTCTTCCACACCACATGTACATCTGGCGTCATCTTCAATGCCCAGGTCGCAGATTTTCTTTTTCAGACCGTGGTCAGTCAGCAGGCACGTTAGGGAGTATGGTGGAATCGTCGCCCTCCGCCAACTTTCCTGCCACATTCCCACATCTGGTATCCAGCCGTAGGTTTCCCTACCCTTCGCTGTCTGGTTCCATCTATGCTGCCACTCCTCCTGCAACATGATATCTATTTGTCTGCTGGTATCACGTCTAGAGCTTTGCCCAGCAGTGGGTCTTGGAGCCTGGAACCCTGCGACCGAGCCAGCAACACCATGTCGAGTATAGTACAGCAAGGCTGCTTTCACTATCTCCAGGTCGAGCGGCATACATCCTGTTAGTACTTGCAAGGCCTCCGTCGATACAGTCCTACAAGCTCTCGTCATCTGTAACAGAAATGGCCTCTGAATTGACTCAATTATACGTTGGACATATCGGTGCTTCGTCCGGTCTGCCCATGCAGCTGCACCATATCTGCAAACAGAGAGGCACAAGCCCTGATAGATTACCCTTAGAGACTTTTTCTGCAGACCCCACTCCGTT